>NC_140579.1:875357823-875567823 GCF_964204655.1 Triturus cristatus | reverse complement strand
CGGAAACAAAAATGTGCAGGTTCCGGTAAATACAGGAGATTTTCCCCCAATAAATATTTTCAGGTTTTTAACCTGCCAGCATTTATCACAAAACCCATAATTACGTTAATAACCATGAGGGCTGTAGATTCCAGCAGTTCAAAGGTCGAAATTTATTTGGGAAACATGAGGAATTTTGGGCCTCATTTAAATAGGTAGAATTTACTTCACCCTATTTCGCCTAACCTGTAATGAGGCCTTCAGGGTAGTGGTCTTCTAACTTTTTAATGCCATGCCAACCCACCACCCCCAGTGAAAAATTTAAATCACCCCCCCCCCCGCCTCAAAAATGCTCACAATTATTCTATTAAACTGGCAATGTTTAAATGTGTCTAGACTTATTTAAACTTTGCATTTTAAAAACAGTAACAGAACTTAACTGCAATCAAATACATGGTTGTCAAACATACTATTCTGGTCAGGAATACACAGTGTGAGCATTAGAAACGGGGGTGGGGGTTCTGAAGAATATTTGGAGGCCCTTCGCTTTTGACACCTTCTCCCAGCCAGGATATAAATGATAAAATATGCTAGGGATGGCCCATTACAGAGCAACTTACTGCTGAACATTTATCTGCTGAAAGCAAAGCACTGTTATCAGCATAATGCTTCCTTTGGTCAGAACCTGCACCCCCTCCCCCCACACGGCATCACTTTAGGCCCCACAGTTTAAATACCCCTGATTTAGGTGGTTAATGAATGAGTGTTGACACTATAGTGTTTATAACTAGTTCTTGTTGACTGCTAGCTCATCCTTTGACATGGTGCTCAAGAAGCTGATCACCCACTGAGGGGAAAATTAGTTGTTTCCACTAGGGGCTTTATTATGAGGTAATTGAAATTTGCAGCAGAGATAACGAAGTGCTGGGATTAAGTTTACCAGTGGTATTTCCACTGCATGCCAGTACAAGTTTTATCACAGATCTAGGGAATAACTGCTTGCCCTTTACCAAGTGCTTTTCAGAGCAATTTTTTCCATCATTTCAATTAAATACCCATGGGCATTTTCTTCCTGCTTAAGATGTTAGTGAGACTGCTGGTGGGGGTATTGACTATTGAGAGAGGCAGGTTAAATTAGGATGTCAGCATCACCACAAGTTGACTTGTCTGTTCACACCATCAGACAGAGGAATCCCTGGAGGTTCGTGGACTAGTAAAAGGTGTTTGAAGCACTCAATTTGCATAGTATGGTACAGTCTGGACTTTTAGTACTCAAAGAACTTAGCTTTTGCTGCATGAATCCTTTACTCAATTCACATGCTCCGCCTTCTAATGGTTGGGTACTGAATCTTCTTGTTTGTCCTCTTTTTTTTGTTGTTGTTTGGCATAACTTGTAGCCATTTGGTGCTATGTCCATCCTCCTAAGACACAACACAGGTGCCCCGGAAGCCATGTTCAGATTCTTTTTTCCGTCGGTGGGTCTGGAAGCAACTGCTAAAGCTCCGAGGGCACAGAGAGACTTTTGCCACAAACTTACAGATTGTTGATCAAAAGCAAGAGAAACGAAACCTAAGAAAAAAGGGCACCAGAGACTAAGAAAAGGCTGAGAGAATCACCTGGGACATGGAAAATACTCCCTACAGGTTCCGCCCCCAGTGTCACCGAAAATTGGGCGCAATGAGAGAACACAGTATTCCCTCAAAACGTGCAGGGGATAAAGTACATTATGGCAACCTCGACCCTCCAGCAACCCCGAGTGACAAGAAGATGAACAAGAGTTGTTCCCTTATGAAGAGGAAGACACAGAGGATCAAGGAAACCGCCATGATGCAGAAAGCAGCGACGAACATTAGCAGGACTTTAAGACGGACTCCCCGGAGGAGGCGGTTGATAAATACCCCTGGAGACCATCACTGCCACACGACATTGCTATGCACAATGCCGTCATAAAGAAAGCAGTGGACAGGTGCGGGGTACAGCTTCAAGAAGTGAGGACACAGGCTTGTTCCCTTCTAAAAATAGTTCTGCCACCCCAGAGTAGAACCAGTATCTCCCCATGCTGACAAGTGTCCTGGATGAAGGATGGGAAGCTTTGAGTGAACCAGCATAATCCAAGGCAGTAACCACAAGAATTGAGAATAAATATAAACACTCCTCAAAAGCCCCACATACATCAAGAGAAATGAAGTGGCAGACTTCATCATTGTGACCACGGCGAGGAAGAGGACCAACATCCAAGGGCCACCTCTGTGTACAAGGAAAGCAAGAGGTTGAGATGGTAGGCCAAAAAGTATAAAGAGGGCTGCGACACAGTGGAGTATTGCAAAGTTAAATGCACCACTCAACCATTATGGCCACAGTCACTAGAAAGAGGTCAGAGAAATAAAACTCCTCCAGAGCAATTCCAGAAACAGGGAGCTGCACTGGTAGAAGAGGGAAGAGTAATAACAAACACTTGTTTGAATTCTGCCTTAGATGCAGCATACACGGCCAGCTGACAGATTGTTGTAAAGAAAACAACACCTGCATACATGCGTAAGCAAGGTTTATTACTTATATGAAGGAGCAGCCATCGATGTAAACAGCCTCCGGATAAACCTTGATCCATCTACTGTAACCATATCGAATCCACCGTCTGAGCCCTGGAATTCCACCCTCAGCAATTCCACCCTCATGCAAGACAACCCAGGGCTCAGATCATAGTATAGAATACAAGAAACCTTTCCCCCTTGAATAGCAATAGACAATAATAGAACCAAAAAACCAAAAATATAAACACAAACTATATACAAATAATACAAAACCGATCCCACAATATAAATTCCAAAAGGCATAAATTAATACTATTCTAGAACTTCTCCTCACATCCCCCTTTCCCTTATCATGTAATCCATCTTTGGAAGCAATATCCACTCCACCTGGTACCCCCACATCTTCACCCACTTGCACCACATCTTCACCCACTTGCACATCCATGAAAACATTACAATCATCCTCCTTTCTTGGGCATTGCTCCACCACCCTAGTTCCAGTACTCGCAGAATTTCAACCTTTCCCTCCTTGAACCTTCACAGCCTTGTCATAAACTTGCTTTATCAATAATGGTTCTGACCACTTCAGTAACTCTTTACCACTTGCAACCGGCTTCCTAATGTGAACCCAATCACCCACACAAAACCTAACATCTGACATTTCACCTCTGCTTTATTCATACTATTCTTTATTTTCCCTTGATAAATCTTCACACGCTCCTTAATCTACTTATAGTCAATGCAGACTTCCGACTCACCACATCTCTCCTTCAAGCACCATGGAGCCATCTTAGATCCTGGCTTCCTACCATGTAAAAATTCAAAAGGTAAACATCCGGTGACATAATTTGGCATGGTATAATATGATAGCAAAGTGGCTTGTAAAGCCTTCCTCTAGGGGAAACCTTTGCAAGCCATCTGAATTGACTCTCTGTACCCGATTAAGTCTATCAGTCTGACCATTGGATTGGGGATAATAAAAAAAACAAAAAATGAAACCGGTCCTAGGATGTTTGTTTCCAGTCTAGGGAGGACCAGCCCTGGCAGTTTGGGCTGGACTGTTCCCATTGGGCGCAGGGTCAAGATGGATTTGCATTTGGCTGGGTTGAAACTGGAATGCCATTGGGTGCAAAAAACGATGGATTTAGGCCCAGATCTCAGTACTGGGGTGAATGGATGACATTGTTCTGCATTCTGTCCAGCTGATGTTTTTTGTTTTTATCACCCAGAGTGGGACGGGTATGCCCAGATGTGAGTCCCATGCTCTCCACGCCACTGAAGCCAAGCTATCCTGGCTGATGAGGGGTGAAACCCCAAAACTAGTCTTAGGATGCCTGTTTGCATTCCAGGGAAGACCTGGCCTGGCAGTTCGGGCTTGATTGTTCCCATTGGGCTCAGGGTCAAGAATGATTTGCATATGGCTGGGTTCAAACTGGAATGGCATGGGGAGCAAAAAAATCAATGGATTTAGGTCCAGACCTCTGTTCTGGGGTGAATGTATGACATTGTTCTACATTCTGTCCATCAATTGTTCTTTTTGAATTTGTCACCCCGAGTGGGACGGGTATGCCCAGACGTGAGTGCCATGCTCTCCATGCCGCTGGAGTCAAGCTATCCTCACTGATGAGGACCGAAACCGGTGCTAGGATGCTTGTTTCCCTGTCGGGCTGGACTGTTCCCATTGGGCTCAGGGTCAAGACTGATTTGAATATAGCTGGGTTCAAACTGGAATGGCATGGGGTGCAAAAAAAGGATGGATTTAGGTCCGGATCTCTGTACTAGGGTGAATATATGACATTTTTGCTAATAAATTGAGGACGATTGTAGGCCCATTTCAGTACCCAAAACAAATCAGGTAGAAACCTCCAAATCCGGAGGTGACCGTCCGAAAGCAGCTCTGCAATGCTGTCTCCTCTGACGTCTACCACCAAGCAGAAACCGGCAAATCCAGGACAAACTCCACGGTCCTCACCAATGTGACAGCTGCTCCTGCCCCCAATCGTCAACAAACATTTTTTGTAAAGAAAACACCTGTGTAGATGCATAGGTAAGGTTTATTAATTATATAATTAAGAGGAGCAGCCATTTACGTAAACATCCTCCGGATAATCCTTGCTCCACTAACTGTCATCACATCGAAATCCTCAGTCTGAGGCTCAAATTCCACCCTCAGTATTCCACCCTCATGCCAGACCACCCTGGGCTCAGATCATAGGATAGAATACAACACAGACGGTCACAGGAACATCAGTGTGGACTGCGGGTGATCTTCAAATGTAGGTTAAGCGATCATCCTAAATACAACCTTCACAGGAGAGAACCTGTTTAGACTGGCTGTAAATGACACCCTACAACAGATTAGAGCAGACACTTGTACAGCAAAGTCCATGGGGGCTTTACAGTTTTGGGATCAACCCAGAAGGTGATCGAACCCAACAAAAAGTCGGACGACCCAAGGAGGGTTCCAAAGCACAATGACGCAGATATCTTGTCAACACACAGCCCCTAAACAAGGATCACAACAACATTGGCAGTTACAATGAATGCAGCGCCAGCCCCTTCAGGCCAAAACCTCGGGGAAAGGGCCAACACTCCAGAGGAGCAAGCTACTCCCACAAGTGATTACATTTACCAAATGCCCCACCACATTAAACCACATGGGGGCAGAATAAAGGCCTTTCTGCACGAAAGGAGGAAGGTCACTTCAGGCAAATGGAGGCTCAACATCATCCAACACAGCTACTGCACAGAACTCATAAAGAGTCTACCGGAAACAAAACTAAGAACAAGATCACACACTAGAGGAAGAGAGGTGTCATCTGAAATCAGAAATGCAGGAACTGCTGGAAAAGAAAGCGTTACAGAGAGTACCTATAGCAGAAAACAACCAAGGAAACTGCTCTACATACTTCCTCATCCCAAAACTGGACAAGTCCCTAAGACCAATTCTGGGCCTCCGCTTCCTAACCAAGAGCATAAAAACGCAACCATTGAAAATGACCACACTGCAAGAGGTCATCCCACGACTGTGAAAATGACCACATTACAACCATAGACCTCAAAGAAATAAGGTAAAGGAAACTGATATAATACAAAACCTTGGGCATGACCATCATGCTTTTTTATGGGGTTTTTTCTACCCCACCAGGTTTCAGTGGATTCAGTGGGAAAGCATGTTATTCTCTTTCTGACATCTTCATCTGTTTGTGTTTCTGTTTCAAGAAGACATTCATATTTTAGGAGAACCCAAACATAATGGAACCCTTAATAAAGTGCAGTGGCATAAAGACCGAAGTACCTCCTAGTGAGACACGAGGAGTAAATAAAAAAATGCTATACTGTTCTGTAAGGCTGTACTGACCCCAACTATGCTTTGGCTCTTTGTGTAACTTAGGCTGCTTGAAGTGATTCGTTTTTCAACTGGACATACTAGTGTGCCAATTTCTGCTGCTTTGTGCAAGATGCAGCAGGTATTGAAGATATTAGCTAATTTCAAGATGGAAGTGATGTGGTCTTTTCTTCATCAATGTTTAAATCAGGCGCATTGCCCTTTAGAAGGGCTAATGTGGAGACAGGGATTTTGGAAGGGATGCTATTGTCACATCCAGTAGAAGAGGATAAGACCATAAATGACTATGCTCCTATCTGCTCCTCAAATGCATGACTTTACTTATGTGGAGCAGTAAAAGTTAGTACCATACTATCTTGTCTTTTTTATAGAGTAGATCGTGAACATGAGGTCATTCTCATGGCAGGTTGACTGGTTTGGAATTTGTGGCCTGCTGAGGTGTGGACCTTTACAGCTTCATGGAAGTTAACCATTCATACATCTGATCTTGTCTATGTGAAAAAAAGGTGGATTTGGTTTTGGTTGTGTTCAGTTTTAAATAGATGCTTGACATTTGGTTCTGTATGAGGTTGGGGAAACTTTTGAGTTGTTGAAGACATTTGATTTTGTTGAGATACTTTCAGTGATACTGTTGACAGCACCATGGACCACAATGCATGCACAAGTCAGCCAAATACAGTTATCCTACAGTAACACTGGGCTTGCCACATCTAAAGTGATGATTTAGAGTGCAAATAATTTAAAATTAAACAGTGAGAAGACTTGCCTTTCTGGCTGTCTTTTTTGGGGAAGAAAAATGTCCCCAGAGCCTGTGTGAAAAATCCAGGAGTTAAAATTCGTTCTGCACTGTCGATGTATAGCCAAGTTAATTCAGTGCTCTATTTGTGCTTTATCTAGCTGTGGTCTTTAAAGAGAAGCATGTATTTGTTTCCCTTGCTGCACAAAGTGTGAATCATGAATGCCCTGATCTCTCTATCAGATGGAATTATTGCAACCGGTCTAGCTAGATCTCTGAAAGGAACCCTTTTGCCACGTGCGTGACGGAAGCTGACACTGTTATTGTGGGTGAGAGGGGCGCCTGGGTAAGGGCTCCCGGTCTCACTAGGCTAAACAATTCTGCTAATTTCATTTTTAATCTGCACATTGTTCGTTTGACTTTATATTGCCGCTACTTTAAAACGATGCTATTTTAAATTTATTGTTGAACTGCCTACCTGCACTGAGTCCCCGGTCCACCACCGATTTTTCGGATTGTGTGGAGGGACGGCTGCGTGCTAGAGGGAGGGTTTCCCACTTCCGACCTCGCTCCAATTGTCTGCTTCCCGCTGATCACGCTTCCCCTTTTAATTCTTAATGCATCGCACTATGCGCAGCGGATGCGCGCAGAGGGCATGCCGGCGGCGCACCAAAGGCAAGCCCGTCTGCGCCCGTCCGCGCCTGTCCGGCACCAGACGCTGGACATGCTGCTCTTTTTTCCAAAGTTGGGCCGATTTATACAAAAAAGGAGCTGCTAGCCATTAGGAAAGGGGTGAGCAACTGTAGGTAGTCTTGTGGGAATATTATTTAGGGACCTTTCTGTTGTTTGAGCTGTGGCTTTAGTGCTACTTCCACGTTGACGTCATGTGCACCCTTCCCACGATCCAAGAAGGACGTTAAGATTTATAACTTTAACTGTCGTTCTTTAGCCAGACACCATGCTGATATTTATGACTTGTTGGAGGACTCCTCCCCGGATGTACTCTTTCTTTAACGGCAGAACCTGTCCTGGCGCTTCCCGCTGGATATAGCATCCTTACTCTTAATAGGCTGACCAGAGGAGGGGGTATTGCGGTGATTTTTAAATCGGTCTACCCTTGCATGTTTACCAGGCATACTATACCTGGTAGTGAATGTGCCCTCTTCAAGGTTACATTCAGCCCCAACTATAACCATGTCAGAGCTTTTCATTTATAGGCCCCCCGGGCCAGCCACTGCTTTTAAGGCTGCACTCGTAGAGGCGGTTAGCGCGCCAGTTATTAATACTGCCAACTTCACAGTCACCGGGGATTTGAACATCTATTTAGAGAAATCTGATGACCCTGATGTGGCAAATTTTATAGCAGATATGGCAGCTTGCCAACTACTACAACTGGTGTCTGGCCCTACCCACGTAGCCGGCCATTTGCTGGACCCAGTTTTTACCAATATACCTTCACTTACAGCCCTTGCCCCCACGCCTATGGGATGGTCCGACCATTACTTGGTCCCTATGTCCCTTCAGGAGATATCTCCTTTACAGAGCTCCGACCAGACTTCTTCAATTAAACGCCCCTGGCATAAGCTTAACTGGGATTCTTTCCAGGCCCAACTGTCTACAACCTGCCCTAGCCTCCCTAACTACCCTGATGAGGCATATGGAGTCCTTACAGACTGGATCAGTCGGCCACTGGATGATCTCATTCCTGAGAAACTGTCCCTGAATCGTAAAACTCGATCTAAACCATGGTACAATAGTGAGCTGGCCGATCTGCGTAGAGAATGCAACAAGCTGGAACGTATTTGGAGAAGAGATTTCAACAGCAAGGTGAAAGATAGCTATCGGGTGGAAGTTAAAAGCTATCATAAGGCCATTCAATTGGCGCGCGCAATGTTCTATGCCGACCTAATCCGCAACAGCGATAACCTGGCAAAGAGCGTGTTCATGATACTCTCCAGCTTTAAATCACAGCAGTCCAACATGGGGCAGAAAATACAGTCCAATGAGCAATGTGAGGACCTTGCCTCCTTTTTTTTATTAAGAAGGTAGATAACATCTATAGGTCCTTTCCTGCCATAGTTATCACCCCTCCAGTGGTAGGGCATGATCAACATGCCAATACCTTGGAGTCTCTTGCACTCATTTCCACAGACCAACTGCAAGCACTCTGTAGGAAAATTAAATCTGGGTCACCGGCTGATCCCCTTAAACCGGAACAATTCAGAAGGGTGCTGCCTACGATTTTGCCCTCCCTGAAACAGGTAATTAATATGTCGCTCTCCACCGCTAGTGTGCCCAAGGCGTGGAAACATGCCAAATTGCTACCTTTATTAAAAAAACCTGTGTTGGACCCGGCTAAGCCCGAAAATTACCGCTCCATCTCACTACTCCCTTGGGTTGCTAAGATTATGGAAGCGCATGTTAATTCTCTCCTCTCAGTCTTCCTGACCGAGAATGGTACGCTGGACCCCTCCCAGAATGGTTTTTGACCTGGTCACAGCACAGAGTCTGCTCTCTTGGCAGTGACAGAACATCTCTGGTCTGCTTTAGATGCTGGGCAAACATCGGCGCTGATCCTGTTGGATCTCAGCGCCGCGTTTCACACAGTGTCTCATGCCATTCTGCTACAACGTTTGGAGGAGGCGGGGATCATTGGCTTGGCCTTGAAGTGGTTCACCTCGTTCCTTAGTGAGAGGTCTTTTAGGGTTTCAGTCTCCCCTTTTGCCTCAGGCATTCACCCCATCAAACAAGGTGTTCCACAGGGTTCCTCCCTCAGTCCCCTGTTATTCAATCTCTATGTCCAACTGCTGGCTGCGGTGGCTAGAAATAGGGGACTGACCATGGTCTCCTACGCCGACGACACTCAGCTGGTGGTAACACTCTCTAGTTACACAAAGAGAGATGCCCTGAAATTTCAGGGAGACCTGGCGGTGGTCGCGGAATGGATGACGGCTAACTGCCTCCAGCTGGCTTTGGAGTGAGCTTTGGTGGCCAGAAAACTTGGGGAGTCCCCCTCCTCCTAACCAAGTCGTCAAAAATCTGGGGGTATGGTTAGACTCATCACTCAGCTACCAAGTTCAAACTAAAAAGGTAGAAGGGACGTGTTTTGGGCTCCTGCGGGGGCTTAGACACCTATTGGGTTTTTTGATCCCCCGACTCGCCAGACTATTATCCAGGCAGCCATAATGTTCAGATTGGATTATGCATGTTCCCTGTATTTAGGGGCAAATAAGGCCGAGATTGCTCGGCTACAACGGGTTCAGAATGCAGCGGCCAGATCACTGATTGGCTTGCGCAGGTCCTGCCCGGTGTCATCCTCAATCCACCAGCTTCATTGGTCGCCGGGGGCCAGGAGAATTGAATTTAAGGCCATGTGTATTACTTTTAAGGCCCTGAAATACAACACTCCTGGTATTCTGGCCAACCTGGTCACTTCCTATGTTCTTCCACGCCAGTTGTGGTCATTTGGACAACACTTGGTGAGGGTCCCTCGGTTCCAGAGTACGGGCAGGAGGCCGTTCCTTCCGTAGCAGGGCAGCCCTCCTGTGGAACTCACTGCCCACTCACATACGAAGCCATACTAACTATTTGACGTTTAGGAAGGCCATAAAAACATACCTATTTCCCTGCGTGTAGATCCTGTCGTCTTCCGTGTTAGTCGCCCTGCTGACGGGGCAGCTGTTGCGCTCTACAAATGGCAATAACATAACATAACAACTTCACTAATTAAAAGAATCCTAAAAGGAGCAAAGAGCAATTTTCCCAGTTAAGTCAGCCCCCACTCCCCTGTGGATCTCAAATCATGAAACATCCCTATGAACCAATGCACAATTCAGTATCTGGCACTTAAAGTGGCTTTAATTTGCACAGAGTGTGTGAATTATAGGACATAACTAACCAAGGACCGATCTATAGGTACACAAAAATAAAGTGGTCATGAGAACTAACCCGCACATAGGGCCTCGTTACGATGTCGGTCGGAAAGCATTCCAACCAACTTGGGTTCGGTGAGTTCGACTGACTGACTGTGATATTTCTGAACACCGTTCAGTCGGACTCCAATTGACTTCAATGGGAGCCTGTGTTCCGACCAACAACACAGGCTCCCATTGAATAAAGGGGTGGTTCCGGAAAACCTTGCACCCTGTTGCAGGCACCCCATGCTGCCTGCCACACTGTACATGGTTGTAAAGAGGGGTCCCATGGGTACCCCGCGACCCCAAATGGAGGCCTCCAGGTGAAGGGGGTCCTGCCACGGGCTCCCAAAGTCAGTTTATGACAGATGTTCTGTGTTTGACAGACCGATTCGTACAGGCTGCCCAAATCCGACGTTGTAATACGCCGGTCAGAAACATGGTCCAGACTGGTACGATTCAGCTCCAACCAACTTGGAGCCTCTAAATGCTGGTCGGGACCGAGTCGAAAAGACCAAACATTTGCATTTTATCATAATCAGTCGGCAGAAATGTTTCCGATTCGGTCGGAAACATGGGTTCTGACATGGGTTAGGAAAATCCGAATGCCTTTCAGAGCCTTTCCAACTGACACTGTAATGGGGCATTTAAATCCAAAGGCTGTAATGCAATTCCATGTACACCATCCAGTTCACTTAACTGCCTTTTTTCAGTATCCATTAACACAAGTGGAAAAGGTGTGAATAGAGCAGTCTTATATCACTTACAAGAGACAAAGCCCCAAAAGAAGAGCAATATGTGTTTTTTCTAGTGCACATATCAGCAAATAGGGGTTTCCCTGTGTCACAAGGAACAACCATTGTAAAATGGATTCTGCAACCCATGCGGGTTAGACATTTGATAACAAACCTAGGATGCATTACATACGGAAAACAGGAGCTACACTAGCCTTTCTAGCTAATACCTCCCATCAATGACAAATGCATGGCCACCATATGGTAATCCATACTTTCACAAAACATTGTGTGGATAGCCATGCACACAGGAAGGCACTGGTGGACCAAAAGGTTCTTAAACACCCTTTTGCAATCATACACACACTTCATCCCGTCCTCTAAACAGTAAATACAGCCATATAATATATGCAGAGAACGTGAATGCAAAAGATATTTGAAGCATATGAGCTGTAGATCATATGCTTTTGCATAGATCGCCATCTAGTGTTGGGTCCAGATGTTTGCAATTTGTTTTTCTTCGAAGAAGTCTTTCCAGTCACAATGTAGGTGACTCTTCCCTTAAGTGATAGTGCGCATGGGCATCGACTCCATTGTTAGATTTTTTTTTTCCGCCATCAGGTTCGGATGTGAATTACTGCGCTACGGTTCGGCACCGTTCCTTTGGGCCCCCTTTGACTTGCAATCCACTACCCTGGACAGTATTATTTATCGTTCGCGTTTCCCACTCTACGCGTATCGTTTTGCTCTCAAATCTTCGATCGGAACATTCGGGGAAGGCCGTTGGACATACCCGCGCTTGGATCGGTCACAGCTGATGGAACGGACTTCATTCAAGTTATGTCCAGGGTGTCGCGCCAAGTTCCTGTGCACTGACTTGCACGATGTGTGCAACCTTTGCCTATTCCCGGAACATGATGAGAGAGACTGCGACGTGTGCCAGTCGTTTCGTTCGAAGAAAAACCTCCGTGATCGTCTGGCTCGACGTCACAAAATGTACCAGCAAAAGTAACCCGGCGCCGGACCCCCTCGCAGAAGAGTCCGATCAAGACGAATCACAAGTGCAGGAAGCTGAAATGGAAGAGGAGCAAGTCTCTGTATCAGGCGCTGACTCCGATGCCGAAGACCTCACCTCGGCACAACGGACCATAAGTAAAGAGCCTTTGTTCCCCTATCATCTCCTTTACAAGAAAAAGGCTCCGGTCCCTCCTCTGCCTTTGGGCCAAGGTTGGCACTGAGAACGTTTCAAGCACCCTGCCTTCGGGCTTGTCATCAAAGCACAGACAACAGCCTTCCGGCTCAGGCTTGACCCGGACCCACTCCAGTGCCGACTCTAAACCTTCGGCGTCAAAACTGAAACACCTTTTGGTCTCCGATCCGCCGCTGTGAAAGCTAAATCTTCGTAGCCGAAAACTTCAGAGCCAAAACTTTCGACGTCGAAACCGACGTCTAAAGATATTACAGTGACTAAAAAGTCTCGGACCGAAAATCCAACGGTTCCAAAATAGAAAGAAATCGCAGTCCACCCGAAAACTGGTCACATTCATACCAAACTTTCGGAAAAGAGAAAAATGGGCTTACCAGAGGACCACC
The DNA here is from genome assembly GCF_964204655.1 of Triturus cristatus. Classification (NCBI taxonomy): domain Eukaryota; kingdom Metazoa; phylum Chordata; class Amphibia; order Caudata; family Salamandridae; genus Triturus; species Triturus cristatus. The sequence goes on along the minus strand of NC_140579.1, from coordinate 875,554,987 downwards.
ACATTCCTTTAAAAAAGGAAAAATGTGGCTATTGACTCTTCTTCTCTTTACATTTCTGAAGACCCTCTTCTTTCACCTGCACATTCCCCTACACCACCATCACCTGACCCACACGATACAGGGAATGATGATGATGACTTGGATGCCTATGCACCACAAGATGTCCCACAGGATCCTGATCCATGGGATCATTATAATGTCCCTCAACCTGATAATGACCCTAATTTGTATCCAGCTAGACCTTCCCCCTCTTGATGATAATATTGGGTACATTGAGCTCATTAATAGGGCTGAAGAATACCATGGGGTAAAGCGCTATAAGGAGAGTCTGAAGGAGGATTTTATATTGGAGACCCTTGGATCATCTCAAAGGGCTACCCAAACCTTACCGATGTTAAAGGCCTGGCTATAACTTACTGAAGATATCTTTCAGGACCCTGTCAAAGCTAGGATCATCACTCCCAGGGTAGAGAAGAAATACAGCGCTGCACCTAATGACCCAGTCTACATCAAAGGTCAGTTACCTTTTAGACTCTTTAATCGTTTCTAATGCTCGTAAGAGGGCTAACTCCCAAACCACAGGGGATGCCACGCCTCCTGATACAGTCCAAATTATTGGATGTTTCCGGTAAACGGATAGCATCACAAGTGGCTAATAATTGGCGCAGTGCCAATGCCCAGGCATTACTGGCAAGATATGATAGAGCTCATTATGATGAACTCCAGAAGCTCATTGAGTTCCTTCCTGATGAGCATAAAGCTAAAGCCAGCGACCTTATTCAAGAGGGTTAATTAATAACCAATACCTCTATCAGATGTGCTTAGATCAGGCAGATAATGCGGCTCAGGCAGTGAACATTAGTGTACTGCTCCGTAGGCATGCTTGGTTAAGGACTTCTGGGTTTAAACCTGAGGTACAAGCCTCTATCCTTAATCAACCTTTTGTTATGCACCATCTCTTTGGCCCAGCTGTTGAAAAAAAAATGAAAAAAGACAGAGGTTACTAAGTCCATGGGGGCCTTACAAGCACCTTCCAACAGAGGTTCCTTTCATCGCTCATTCTACAGGGCAGGCTCCAAAAACATCTCTACAGACAATGCCTCCTCCTCTTACAAGGGCAACAATCAGTCGACCTCTTCAAGAGGTTATTTTCGAGGAGGATATAGAGGAAATAACGGCAGGGGAAGAGGCAGAGGTAATTCAAATCGCACCTCCCCCGCCAACAGTATCAAACAATGACTTATTTCCCATACCCCCCGATCATTCCACTCCTGTTGGGGGACGTCTCTCACAATTTCTACCCATTTGGAATACGATTACATTCGACAAATAGGTTCTACAAATTATCCAATCTAGTTATTACCTGGAACTTACAAGCACTCCACCCAATGTTCCTCCAAGGTCACACCTTATGTCACTAGAACATCTTGCGCTTCTAAATCAAAAAGTACTTTCGTTCTTGCAAAAAGGTGCAATAGAACCAGTCCCTTTCCAATATCAAGGAACAGGAGTGTGTGGTGCAGTTCTGAACACAAAATCTCCCCCTGCTTCCACGGATAGAATGATTTCTCAGTCACACGCACATACACACATCACACGCTGGTGGGGCCCATAACACCAACATTCATTCTCTTCAAACTATCCGTGCCTTACAGAGGAGATATCTGATCTCGAACTACCGTTATTCACTTGGATAGAGGAAAACTCATCTATTGACTTACCCTACTAGTTCCTCCATCCGGAGGTCGACTAGATCATTTAGTTGTAATAGAATTTGATGACTCTTTAATTCTCAAATTATTCAATAATCATTTCAAGAAATAATCACCCTACACAGTTCTTAAAATAATGATTTTTCTTTATCTAATTAAATTGCAGGTTAAATCCTAACAATGCCATATTATCTTTTGTCATATTTACCTATTCTGGCTATTTGTTGTTTTCTAAGTCAGAACCGGTGCTCAGAAAGTTCATCAGAATCCTAAAGTCCTCGTCCTCTTCCGTCAGCATAAGGATCTCTTGCGAAGAGCAGCATGGAGTGTCGCATAGAGTAGCATCGATCAGCTAGGGGTCTTCTTTTTCCTCTCTAGACTACTAATATTTATACTAAAATTTACATATAACAGTAACATTTTCTTTATTCTCGGGTCCCTGATTGGCTGAATTCAGCCACGTCCCAATACATTTAAGAAACATTCTCCAAATTTCACATGTGGATGATGAATAAACTAGGCGCATGGGAAAGGCTGTTCTCAGGTCAAGAAAGTATCAGTCTATTGTGAATAGGTGGCTTTTGGTAGTTCATTTTTCCCAAATGGCAACAATTGCTTCACGTTCAGGGACATTGGCACCTCGCCCAGGGTAGTCTTCATGGACCTGGTCAGATGGGTCATGGAAAGGCCACAACGAAGTCGGTGCAGGCGCCTTTCTCCATTGCTCAATTTATGAAGTCATGTCCTTTAGTTAGGATTCAGTCGGCAGCCATCTTTTGGTAGGCCAAAATAGTCAACTTTAAGCAAAGAAACACAAATTCGTAATTAATACATAGAAATGATTAAAACAGTGTTATTCCCTTACTAATACCCTTATGTGTATGCATTTATCTAGCCATATGCAACATTCAGAGCTGTTAATGCTGGTTTATTTAAGCGCAAATCACATTAGCACTGCTTAAGCAAAACATATAACTTTAATATGCGTACAAACTTAGTTCACTTATTATTTTAGCCATGCAAATGCATTCCCACGTGTATTCTCTTGGTTAATAATGTTGATTAATTATCATCACATCACTCTATTATTCATTAGAATTATTTATTATTTGTTTTAATATAAACATATATAAATGGATTGGGTATATAAAAAGAAAATATTTTACCCGCTCCATCAATCCCCCCTTTGGGTATTTTATCACCACAAACAAAACCCACAAAAATTCAATTTATTGATTTTAGCAAGGACTACCACAATGAAAAAAGCTTTTGGGTGCTAGGCACTGTAATTAGGGATTTTTTACCTATCAAAAGGGATTATTTTGACAGGTTAATTTGTAGTTTACACGCTGCTACAGTCAGGCTACAATGATAAGCCTGACACCATATTTGCACTGCCACCGTAGTGGACGGCACAATAGGTGCTACAGTGCGCTAGAGGCATTTATCTTCCAGGCCCTGGGGACACTTTATTCTATATACTAGGGACTTGAAGGCAAGTTATATGCTAATGAAGAGTAAGCTGATTCAGCCATGCTTAAAGGGAGGGGGGGGAGTGGGGCACAAACACTTTACTGTTGGTTATCAGGTGTAAAGTACACAGAGTTCTAAATGCAGCAAAAGGTGAAAAATCCAGAAGACTATGCAGAAAAGGCAGATTCCCTATGGTCCCCCAGTTTGACCTCCCCAGGGGTGAAGGGGACAAAAGCTTACTAGACACCAGGGAAGTGACCATAAATTAAAATAAGGGATGGTGTGTCACCCTGACAGGGCCAAACCGTACCCCAAAAGGGGGGGAAGGACAGGTTTGCGCCTAATCTGCCCCCAGAGGGTGAGAGGTAAACAAGGATTTGTTTTTCTTTGAACAAAAAAGGATGGGGGCGGCCCACTCTGTCATTGGGCCATAGTCCCCCCCCCCCATGCAGATAGGTTTGTCCAATTAATCGATTGTCCTCTAATTCAACCAGGGGGAGTAGGGGGTAGAAAGCACACTAGCCATCGGGGATTATACATTTAGGCAAAACAGTTTGGTGAGGGCGTTCCTCCCTGATATTGGGCCATATCCCCACAATAAAATGGGCAACCCATTCTTTTTGCCCTTCATCCAAACCTGAACATCTTATCTTTAAATTTCATGCATTGGACTGCACTTTTCCATTCATGAGCAGTGCTGTCTTATAACTGTGTAAAGGGAGTTACTGTCCAGTTAAATGTACACTAACTGCTCAGAAGTGAAGACGTTAATAGGCATCTGTGTTAGTTTTATGTAAATGGTAAATGTTAAAGTAATTCCTCAATGACAGTGCTTTATCTCTCTCTATTATCAGGTCCACATGAGCACCCATGTCTGGGACAGCAGTCACCCCAGAGTGATGCGACCCCTGCCATCGGAGCCTTCGGTACAGCCTCTCTTACCAGGGACTCCTAACCAGACACCACCCAACATTCCAGCTGGTGAGGACCCTGTGCAACTAGCCAAGTCGGGGCCACTGTCTTTCTGGAACCAGTACACTGCCTTCCTAGCTCGGAGCTCGGAGAACCCGACTATGGATCCAGCGTCCCCAGCACCACAAAGCCCTCCTCCTCCGAGCAGGGCCAACGATTTCCCGGAAAACACCCAGCCTGCTACGGAGGATGCTAGCCCAGACACAGAAGACGAGTAGGTCTGCTTCATTGTTGCAGGAGCTCCAATAAAGGATAAGTCTTACAGGAGATGGGACATGGCCAATAAGAAGCTGTGGGCTCACTGTAGACAATGTGGATTCTTTGAGACAGAAGGGTTTGTATACCACTGGAGATAAGGTGTAGCTGGGAGGTTTCTTTTCGCTGTGTTTTGTTATATAACAGGGTACTTTGAGGCCCCCCTGAACATCTTCGTCACACTATCCTTTCCAAAAATTGGGAATGAATAAGACTTCTTAGAAAGACGGCTCTCTGAGTTTTGTGGATTGGTCAGTGAACCTTGTCGAAATCCCTGAAACAGCCAAACTGCTGACTGGAAAGTGGGCAGTTCCTACTCAAAGTTTGATAGAGACAGTGAAATGTTTTAGGATGTTTTCACTAGAATCCAAACTGTGCCCTGTTTCGCGGAAGGTTCCTCCAGTGAGAAAACCTGTGGCTCACATGCACACTGCAGCCCTCTTTTTTTTTTTTTTTAAGTGATCCTGCATGCACATGAGGTTATTGGATGATACACCTCACATTCACAGCAAGACGAGGCACCAGGGGGATACTGGACAAACCCAGGAATATTGAACCTCAACTGACGAACGAGGATCAGAAAATGGCCACATACCATTTATTTGTTTATAATCTTTGCCAGCAAGAGATCTCTCCAGTTTATAGTGTGACAAAGGTAGCAGTCTCATAATTTTTCATCATGTCTCGTGAAGTTTGGTGAGCAGGCGCAATCTCTGCGCATACATTTTGTACATTGCAGTGCATAAATAATTCCCAGTCCGGAATGCGGACGTTCATCTTTATCAAGAGATTGCAGCAGAAAAAGGAGGTGGATTTTATTTCAGTGGAGTCTTTTGAAGAAAGTGGCATTTTTCCTATTCTCTTGAGTGCCATAAAAGTTGGTTTGGGGTCAAGTATGAAGAATGGAGCGTCCTTCTTGTTATCAAGTGATTACAGCTCTGATGCTGGCTCTACCAGCAGAGTAAGGGGGTAGACCCAAGAAGGTGAAACAATATGATCTGACAGATATCATTTTTATGATTTTTTTTTTCTTTTTAGTTTTTCTCTCAGAAATGGCCTGTCCTTTTTCTAAGTCACAAAAAAGGCCCACAGCCCCTGCTTTTAGATCCTGCTGATTTGCTTTGCTGTCTCGTTGGAGCTCTGCACAAAAAAAAACGTTGACGGACAATTAGGGAACTGATAGTTTCCCTTGGCATTAATTAGTTCAAGTGGATGGTAGGGGCATCTGTGAAAAGCCCAGGACAATGCCGTATAAGTAAGGTGGGTTGGTAGAAATAAAAGCCCTGTCATGCTAGGCTCCTGTTTGCCATGTGAAAGTTTGGCAACTGTTATGAGATCTGAGTCCTTTGTGCAATAGATGCTTCACTTTTAAACTAAGATAAAACTACATATTCTTCAATAAAAATTACCTTTACTGAGTGGATATTCAGATGAAGTATTTAAAAATGAAATATTGGGGTGAGAGTGTGTGCCACATTGCAGATAATTAGTACGCTTGTTTGTTTCCTACCAACAAACCTCAATGATGTTAGTCATTCATTAATACGTTTTGTCATGGCTTTTCTGGTCGTTGCGTTTCTGGCATTTGTCTGTAAATAGAGTGTTTGTTTTTTTCAAAATCATAAACCAGTAAAGCCCCAGACATAGAAAAAAGGTCCAACAGTACCAAGTATGGACACCAAAGGACTACACTGAGAACTTCTACTGAGCTAGAAAAAGTATTACACAAACAGACTGAAGAAAACAGCATTTCGGAGCTGATTCAGGAGCATGAACAGCTGTCCACAAGCAAGTTGAATGAAAAATGTAAGGTCGATAGCACTTCAAAGATAATAAACATTGCATGGTGAATCATGAGCACACAGAGCTGTCTATAAATATGGCACACAAAGAATACGGATTAAAGTACTTCGCATTACTGAAAGTAACTGATCATATAACGTTATCTTTAGTAGTCTTTAAATTTTGTTTGAATTTCGTATGATCAGTGTTTCATAGTAAATTAACCATATCAATAAGCTTACTGTTTCTGGTAGAACGACACAGTCACCGCCTTCAAAACACGATGGGTAATGTGGAGCCCTTGGACAGTGCAGTCTAGCAGAATTTTCACATCAACGCATTAGTCTTGATGGTTTGAATGCACTCGCGCAGCAGAGCCCAAAACTCCTTGGGTCTATTGGTTACTTGAATTAGCAGAGAACAGGCATCCGACATGTCACTGCAAGTCTTCAGAGGCATAATTTATGTGCGAGCTGGGATGCCTTGCACCACAAGTTAGCTACTCTCCTCTTAGCCAGCAGCAGAGCCATATTTACCTCCTGCCTACAAAACCAAGAGCAGTACAAAAGGGGGGTGGTGATGGACGGAGCATCCAAAAGAGCTTGGGTATATAACCAACAGCTTCATGACTGAGTCCTTTTCTACTTACATGTAAGGAAGGATAATACCTCTACAAGCATACCAGAGCAGAATATACCAAATGCAAGTAAAACAAAAAAAAGTTAAAATCTGTGTCCGGCTTCATTCGGAGGAGGGAAGCAGGCTAACCTACAGGGAAGACGAAAGCTACAGGGCCACAATCATGGTGGCTGAGGTTGTTTGCCGCTGGTGTCCTGGTATCTGTCCTATAGCTCTGCAAACTGGACTAGGTGAACTATTGTCACATTTGTCTCACAGGATGGCAATGGCAAGCAGTGAAAGGCATCTCATGCAGCTAGTGATGGGGATAAGAGCTTAGACCAAAACTGACAACCAAAGGAAACAACTTATTGTCCAGCCTGGGGCGCATCTTATACTAAAAGACAGCATAAGGTAGCAATATACAGCATAATCTGGGGAATAAGACACAAGATTGACATCTTGTTGGTGATTTGGAGGCGCAACACCCTTTAGTATCCGCTCCTGTTTTGCAGCATGAATTGTTTCAGATGCATTATTCTGCCATGTAGTGGTTGAGTCCGGAATTGTCTGTGTGCCTTCTTTTGTTTTTTAGGTCTCGCCTGAGCCAGCGCACATGCGCTGCCCTGCAAGGCATTTAGTAAGGGCTTTTCGAGCTCTGAACTTTTTTTTTTTATTAGCCCGCAATTGGCCTGTGCTTGTCCCGCCTTCTCTGTCCCATGGCCTAGGCAGCTCGGGAGCGAGCAGCAGCGCGGCCGGGTGCCAGCTGCATTCCTGACATTCCTTCGCGGCCGCGCTTGCAGCTTGTTTATTTTGACAACAATGTCCACTTTGGCAGTGAAGGTAATTGCTGCAGCCCGTGCCTAGGCAATTAGCAGGTCTTTGCTGATGCGGGCACAGCCCCTCATTAGGAGACGGAGAGCCTCTTTGTGCCTTCTGTGGCAGGACGGGCCGCTCTAGTGAACTGGGCACCCGCTGTCAAGAGGGGGCGCTGAAAACTTCAGCACATTCTGCTCTCAACTTTTACACTTTCTGACAAAGCGTCTGAGGGACTCCTCCGGTTGTCTCAAACACACACCTGCACAAGGCTTGCAATGATGTTTTGGGTTCTGGTAAGGTGCGTTGAACGGAAGGGGCGGGTCATCTCGAGAGCAGTGAAAGGATGAGGAACAGTGGGTGTGTGGAGGCTGTGATTCAGTAGCGAAATAAAATACTATATATAGAAGCAGGAAAACATGTTCTCCCCGTACCTCGGGTCTATTATCTGACAATAAAAACTCAGCGCTTAGAAACAGGCTGGGCGCTATAAATGTCAAGGTCCATCCTGATTGGCCTGGAAGTCCCTATACATTTTGACTCAAATTCGGCAGGCACGTGCCCCTCTTCTATATTTAAAGAAGTGCATTCGGTGCATTATTAAATGCGCAGTTTAATATTGGTCAACTTATGCTGTGAGCGCGTGCATGCTTGGAGCATGCTTGGAGGCCTAGCGCTGGGACTCAGGGGTCAGAAGGCAGAGTATGCCCGGGGGTGCTAACGAGGTCCACGTCCATATGGAAGCGCTTCATGGAGTGCTAAGAGGAACTTAAGGGAAACTTATCGATTTCTGTAACCGGACACTATGGGGCTGCTGCTCCGGGCCGGCTCAGAGTTTAATCGGAGCCCGTCCAGCGTGACCTCGCAGCCCCCTGCCCGCCTCCCACTCACCGTCCAAACACAGATGGTCCTCGGCAATTTATTACCCACAGTTGCGCCGCCACGAGGGCCCGGATACCACGACAGTGCTGCAGACTGGGACAGCTGGTTGTAGGGGTCTGGTCCTGGTTCCGCACCGCATAAACATGCAGCTGCTGTAGTGACGTACAAGTGAGACCTCTGTTTCCACTCAAATGTTCTTCGGTTGTTTATGCGATATTTCCATGTCCCTTGATAGTACGATGGCGGTACAACATTCTCAAACACAGTGCGAATACCACACTCACATAAGCATGCTTGCAGCCGATAAGTTAGAACCGCACAACACACCGGATGCGTACATCAGTCATAAAACTAATTGAAAAAACATATGCACACCACTCACATGTTACGTGCAGCCCTGACACCGGAAACACGCCAACACAAATCATACAAACAACATACACGGAGACACACAAACACCCTCATGAAAGCACACAAAACACATTCACATACCCAGTATATCACACTGACAATTCCTTTTCAACTTATAGTAATAAACACACTCCATCAGAACGAACTTGGACACATATAGACCAGCTACACGCCAACATATGCCAGACCCAAAAAAAAGATTCACACATCACCCTCAACACACAAAAAGCACTTTCCACTTAGTGCACTACCACCAACGGCAAAAGCAATGTCCAATACACAGACCATAGCACAGCAGATCCACACCACTTCATTGGCACGCACAAACACCCCGAACAGATCCACACCCAGTGCTCATCACGTGATCAACCGAATTCCACACTCACACCTGCACACACTCAGAAGCGCAATGTACAAACATAGCATGCTCACGTAAAATTCACAAAAAGCATGCTCAGTACAATAGGCACCTTGCACATACACACACAAAACCCATACAATGCGCAAACGAGACATTCACACACTAGATGCACACAAATACCAAAAACAGAACACTCCCAGATTGATGAATACATCTTGCCTGTCACACAAGTGCCTCAGCACAGCCCAAGTCAAAAAAGGAAGATCATCCTGGAGTCATTCTGAAGTCATTCGATGACTTCAGGCAGGCTATTCCTGCAATTAACTGGGGAAGCCATCCGAAGCCATCCTGAAGTATGCCTACAGAGTGGAATATTTAAATGAGATGACTCCTCGAGTCATCACAGAAACTACTTCAGGATTAGTTCCCGATTACTTCAGTGGAAAAGATGTGACGATCTTGTACTACTGCAGGATGATCCCATGATGATTTCAGAATTAGGCTGGATTACCCCAAGATGATCTTATGAGTATTTCAGGATGGGGCTGTATTATTACAGAATCATCTTGTGATGACTTCAGAATGCGGCTGCATTACTCAAGGATGATCCAAGGATAACTTTAGAATGGGACTAGGACCGTAATAGTCTATTAATTCATGATGGGGCTGTATTACCCTAGGGTAGGTTCTGGCTGTGATACTGCACGGCGGTTTCAATATGCAGATGTATTACTCTAGGATGACCTCGAGTAGTAATACTTGTTTGACATACACAGGATGGTAAGAAATAACGTTTTATTAGTTTGTTAGCAGAGCAAATTATTGCTACAAAAACAAGCATTGACAAAGTCAACAGTTCTTTCCTTTTTGACCATGTGGCTTGCCAATGTCTTCTGCCGATGGTCTGCAGTATCAGTTAAAATAAACAAGCATTGGCAAAGCCAAAAGGTCTGGCCTTTGCATGATCTGTTGGCTTTGCCAATGTTTTAGCCATATTGTACACGAGCGTTGCTGTTGTTCAGCATGGCTAAAAGTTAGTGGGGTAAAGGAGAGTTGCATATCAAAGTGCAATGTGAGGAAGTAATGTAGATTATAGCGTGGTGGAGGGGTGTAGAACTGAGTGGCGTTGAGTGTTGCGTAGAGTGGTGTAGAGTAGATTGCTGTAGAGTGGCATAACGTGGAGTAGTGTAGGAGAGTGGAATGGCAGAGTGGAGTAACGTGTCATTGAATGGAGTGGCGTGGAGTAGAGCGGTGTAGCGTGTTGTAGAATAGAGTGGAGAAAAGTGGCATGGAAGGGGTTATGTGGAGCATTGTTGAGTAGCATTGAAGGGTGACATAGCATGGAGTAGTGTTGTAGAGTGGAGTGGCATAGAGTCGAGTTTAATGGAGTAGAACATCACAGAGCGGAGTATTGTAGCTTACAGTGTCGTAAAGTGCAGTAGCCTAGATTGAAGCTGTGTAAAACTTAGTGAGTAAAGTGGTGTAGAGTGCATTGGCGCAGAGTAGAGAGAACGTAGAGTAGATTGCAGTGGTGTAAAGTAGATTGTTTCAGAGAAGAGTGGCGTGGAGTTGTGCAGGATAGATTGCAGAGGTGTAGAGCAGAGTGCAGTGACGTAGAGTAGATAGGTGAGGAGTGCAATGGTACAAAATAGGTTAGAGTGGCATGGAGCGATACAGAGTGCAGTGACTTAGAGTGCAGTCATGCAGAGTAGCGTGGCATAGAGTTCAGTGGCAGAGAATGTGGACTTGCAGATCTGAGTGTCAGAGTGCAGTGGCACAGAGTAAAACAGTGGTGCAGCTTAGAGTTCAGTGGCAGAGAGTGCAGTGTTGCAGAGTAGACTGTTGTAGAGTGAAGTGTTGTATAGTAGAGTGGCGTAGAATACATTGGCATGGAGTCCAGGGGCCTAGAGTGGGTAGTAGAGAGGAGTTGAGAGCAGTGGTAGCAGAGTGGTGGTGTCAGAGTAGCGGTGTCGAGTGGTGACACAGAGCGGTGTTGTCGAATGTGGAGTAGAGTGGCAAAGCATAGAGTGTTGTGGAGGCGTAGAGAGTAGAGTGACGTGGAGTAGCATAGAGCTGTAGAGCAAATAGTCTACCATCCCTCTGAGACTGGTAAATGGAGAAATATGAAAGAGTGTAATAGTAACAATTGTAAGATATAGCGCTTAAAAGAAGGAAGTATAGTATATAAAAGTATTTGTACTTTGGTGATAGCAGACCTTTAATGTAAGAAAAATCGCCATATGGTACCCTAACTTTACTGCAGAATCATTTGCAATGAGAATGGCGCACTTGACACTAATAGGACTCCTTGCCACCAAATGTTATTTCAGTACAAGGCAAGGACCCTACCTGACTCATAGCTTTATTTTAAGTCTGGTATTCTATACACACACACACGTGTGTGTGTGTGTGTGTGTGTGTGTGTGTGTATATATATATATATATATATATATATGTGTGTGTATATATATATGCACTTAAAAAACCATAGGTTTCACACATGTTATAGTTAGCTGGACATTTCACTCGTAAAAAACCAATGAAATTCCCCCGTTATAGTTACTGCAGGCAACTATAACTCACGCGACCGCAATCCTCTGCTGATGACGTCAGATATTACATCACTGTATTTAGACACTTATTTACCCATGTCTTCTTCCATTAATCTTTAGCTATACATATATTACAAATATTTATTTTTCATAAAGACACATATGTCATCAGTGATGTAATATCTGACGTCATCAGCAGAGGATTGCGGTCGCGTGAGTTATAGTTGCCTGCAGTAACTATAACGGGGGAATTTCATTGGTTTTTTACAAATGAAATGTCCAGCTAACTATAACATGTGTGAAACCTATGGTTTTTTAAGTGAATTTGCAAGGTTTTTTAAATGCTAATTCGTAACTATAACGTGTGTGAAACCTATGGTTTTTTCAGTGAATTTGTACGGTTTTTGAAATGCTAAGTTATGTATGCATTAAAAAAAAAAAAATTCAGGTTTTTCACCGTGCGTGCACCGTGAAATTATTAATTTTTTTAAAAATCGCGAGGTGCGCGCACCCTGCGCGCACGGTGCGCTTCGCGCACCGTGCTCGCGCTGTGGGCGCTCGGTGCACTTCGCGCACCGAGCACCCACGGTTCGCAGTGCGTGCCGTGCGCGCAGGGTGTGCGCACCTCGCGATTTTTAAAATAAAAAAAAATTGTTTTTTTCTCCCTTGGGGGTCCTTCTGTGACCCCCTGACCAAGGCTAGGGGGTCAGGAACTGTCCAGTCTGCCCCCTTTTCACGTTCTCCACCTTTTTTTTTCACCCCCTCAGACTGCGAGAGACAAAATGGCGGCCGACACTTCCTGGTTTCGACCGATTCGAATGTTTACCGACATCTAACAACCAATCAGAATTGCGCTCGCGCACGGCAGGGTGTGCGCACAGTGCGCGCACCGTGCGCGCGTATAGATATTGATATGCTTTTAAATGCTATTTTCTCAGGAAATACTGAACAGATTTACACCAGACCTGCAAAAGGCACTTCCTTGACCTTATGGCTACCTCTCTGCCAACTTTCAAGTAATTCTGTTCAGCCGTTCGGGCTGTAGCTGTGTCTAAAGGTCCTATGGAAAATAACATGGGGAAAACGCGTTTTGGGACCCCCCTTTTTTCTCGGCCCCCGCTTGACGAATCACCCCGAGACTTTCAGGGTAGGAGCTGAGCTGAGCGGAGCGCCCCATTAGTTTTGAAAATTTCACGAGGATTCGTCAACCGGCGCCAAAGTTATTCAAAATAGAATTTTGAGATTTCCTATGGAAACTAGGTTGTAACTATAACTATCTACTGGCGACCGCCAGTAGATAATATATATAGATATATTATATATCCAGACACACATATATACACACACATTGATATATATATATATATATTCACACACACATATATGTGCACATATACCCACACACATATATACATATATCTTCACGAACATTTTCCAAAAAAGGTGCGCCATTGATTTTTGTTGCACATGGAAATTTTCAGGGATTTGTAAAGCGGGGGCTGAGAAAAATGGGGTTGGAAAAAATTTGGCAGAAAGGTAGATGTTGTTATGCAGATTGTGCTTTTTGTTATTTGGTGCTAATAGCCACCTCCTTGAGGCTAATTGCAATAATATAGGGTGGCTATGGAGATCCCCACCCCGGGAACCAACACCTCCCTGACACTTTTATTATTTGGTTTGGGGGGGGGGGGGGTCTCAAGAACCCACTGAGGCCCCAGGACCACCACCTCCCCAGGGGCCAACCTCTAAAAAGTGAGGGAGCCACGTGGCCCCTCCTCCCAGGCCATTCTCGGCCCTGGGGACTGCCACCTCCCCAGGGCAGGCTCTAAAAGAAGAAGAAAGGAGGGGGAAGTGTCGCCCCTCCCCCTGGAGGCGTTGATGGCCCTGGGACTGCCACCCCCCAGGGCTGGTTCCTGCTATGTCCAGCCAAGCCATAGCGAGAGCAGAAAATGCTCTTGAATGCTGAAAGTGGAGCATGTCTGTTTACCTGCCTACTGTCAAGCGAGCGGATAAACAGACATGTTGCTTTGAGATCCAGGGAGCTGCAGTTTAGCAACTCCCTTGGTCCCAAAGCAATGCCGGCTCCCGCAGGAGGGGGAGAGCCGGCAGGGACTGCGTGGGCTTTCAGGCTCCCCCCGTTGTAGTGTAGTTCCTATTTCCCTTATAGGCTCTGCACATTGGAATAATATACACTATAGTTTTTGCATAGGACTAAGATCAGTATGCCTCTATCGAGTACATTAAACTTAATTACTTGTGTACCAGCTAACTCGGAGGTCACTAGACACTTCTTGAATAAACAAGAAGGGAGTAGTTTCTGACAACCACATAAACATGACAACTTTGTTTCCTCTAGAATCGGAACGTTTCTCAGAATCGTGGAAACAATGGATAACAGTTTCACTCAGTCAATCGTGCATGCTTAGTTTCTTCAGAGTTACACAGAAATAGACGGGCCTTTCAATAAAAGGATTTATAGAACAGTCTTGTTTCTTGTGTAAGAGATGTGAGCTATTACAATCATTAGACAGTAAGCAAGATATAATACGCACAGCGTAAGCAGTAAGAAGAAATAATACTGCAATAGCATTGTCTTTTAGCTATGACTTATATTCATATATACATACATAAATAACACAGGCTAAAAAGTGAATACTCGTCTGATGCTTCTAAATCGTTCTACCCCAGTGTACCTAACCTAAGTGTAGTACAAAGTAAGAAGTAGGTGCTGTTTTCTATAGTATAGTGTATACTAAGTTTATATGCCAAGAGTCCCTCTAGGCTCTAGTCAGCTCCATACATTAGAATGAGAGAGGTGGGAATCTCTTTCCGAATCTCAAACTCCAACACCCTGTGAAGGGAGTCAGAACACTGGAAGCTGGATGCTCTGCGAGCAGGGATGACAGCGTCTGGTCAGTGCGTCAGGCAGGAACTTGAATTCTTTCGAACTTGCCGTGGCGAGCTGTATCGAGCTGAGCAGTGCTTGCCATGGTAAGGGAAGGTATATTTATACCTGGAAGGTGCTTAGGAATGCTAGCATTGACTTAAAGTCGGGCAGAGGAAGACGTCATGAATGAACCCCTAAGGAATAGTAGTTCACGCATAATAGATGAGTTCTTGGAGAAATCAATAATCCTAGCTAGGGAAAGTCTAGCTGGCTTAAGGGTCTGGTTTCTAAGAACTCGTCGTGACGTGGGGATGGACGGATGTAGGTGACTATGCCTGTATTTGGATAGCATGGCTAATGCCTAAATAAGGACTGGTACTTTATGCCTAAATAAGGGCAATGCGAATTGTGCCTATATAAGGACATGATTCAGGGGAACCTATGTACGGGCATCTAAATCGAAACAGAACACACACTCCATTGACAAATGATCGATATTACTAAATGCTAAACATGCTAAAGACATAAAATTGAGTATCACATGTTCGCTAAATACTTTCCTAAAAGCATATTTAAAAAAAGTTCATGTTAAAACCTCTCAGCTAAACATGGAATGCAAAGGTGCTGTACAAATTTAAAGTAATTGTTTCATACGAAGCATATGTTTACAATGGATGCTAAAATGCTAAATGAATGCACAGAAATATACACATATATAATGAAATGGTCCATTTTTACAGAAAGGAAAAAAAATTCTTCAGGGCCATTTCATGATTACATAAATGCGAAGAAAAGGTGAAAATGTGTCCCTGGAAGTGTTCCAAAGAAGTCTGTTCTCTATGAATAGTTCTACTGTAAGCAGAGTTTTTTTAGCCATAAAAGAAAAGTCAATTATCTGAAAAAAGTTCCAAATTTTGTCTTTTGTTTTGAAAAAATGAAGGCCAAATTCATAGATTATCCGGCACACTGTGAGCCATATCAGAAGTCAGTGTAACATGCTGGTGAAAACATGAAATCCTCTATTCCCGTAGGCAAAAAATTGTCTACCGTAGTCGGTGATAGGTTGATTACCTCGTTTGGAAGACTAACTGCACATAGATGTGACGCATCGTCAGTAGCAGTGTTCTTTACCGATGTTACCTGTGTGCCTGTTGATCCATCTCGTACCTCAGCAGTAGCATGTTGCGTCTGTGAGATCTCAATGAATGCCGTCATCAGGATTGGTAGCCTCTGGGGACAACACAGAGCATGGGCCGTTATCGGGTCTAGCAGAGTATCGATATCCGTTGGCATGACTGATGGGAGTGTTAGACAGATGTCTAGCACGCATTCTTCACCGCAAAGCAGGCAGCGTAGAACAGGTAAGATGCAATCTTGCCAGATTGGTCTGAACAACAGAAACCATATGGTATTTAGTTCTCGTAGACGAGGTAAACACAATAGCTCTACTATGCGCTCACGACACTTCCTCTCCAGGAGAGCTTTCTCCAAGTCGCAGGGAGTGACGCTGGTGGATTGGCTTGCCATAGCGTAGTAGTAGGAATAAAAATAAGATTCCTGGAGCGAGTGCCAAAATTAGCAGCAGACCACCAAACACGGAGTGCATGAAGTTTGGAATGATTCCGAGGACTGCTTGAAAAGGTGTTAACATATGGTCTTAAATACATGCACAATACCGCTCGTATCAGACATGATAAAGATACGTCCCAACATTTCTGTGAAATGTGTAGGGCAGTTTGTATCTCAGCCCAAGCCCTTGCAATTTGTAGATCATAGGTTTCTTTGGCCAAGGTCAAAGGCACGGTTTGTTGTAAAAGAACGGCTTTTATTCTGCTTAAAGTATACATTCGTATAGAAGAGATGTTCAGTGAAGGCCATAAAGGCGACTCCCTGACTGTCTATTTGGGGGAACACGACTTGCATACAGCACTAACCATTACTAGATATGGGATACCTGGCAACATGCCACAACAGCTCTGATCATTCAACATGAGGTAACTCCCATTTGAAAGTTGTCTAAACATTGGATTAATCACAGCGGCCGGTGAACCTTGCAGGTGGTAGGATAAATTTGCAGTGGAACCGCTACAAGCCCCGTGTAAACTAACATCCCGACATATGAGTGAACCGCTCAGTGTATTTTCACAGTGTGTACCGCTAAGAAACACTTCACGCCCCCCACTCCAACATCTGTGTGTGTGTGTGTAAGGTAAATCCCAGGATGTCCTGATGTATGAAAATGGAAAGTTGTAAAAGGCAGAGTAATTTTGCCATGAATGATCCATTCTGTAGCTGGTTTTTCCGCTACCGTTAATGGCAATTTTTCAAGTTTTTCAATGCTCAGCACTGTATACTTTGCTCCCCTTTGTGCCAGTTCGATCTGTTTATCAGTGAGATTGAATTCAGAAAACAGAGAAGACTTGTTGATGAAACGCCAAGGCACATAGCCTGTACGCAAGTTTTGTAGCGTCCAGCCTAATGACAGAATAGAACGTAATTGAGACTGGCCTTGTCGCAGCAGGACCAAATCTTGTTCCACAATGTCTATAGCAGAGGATACAATGTTGCCCAGTGTCCACCACAGTCGTTAACCCATTGTCCACCACAGCGAGAGATTTCTCTAAATTAAAAAGATCAATTTCTCATACTCTTTCTGTGGCATCTGCTTGGGTAACCTTCCATATTTCATTTTAAGCAACATAGATGCCGGCATATATGAAACGTTTTTGACGCGGTTTTCTTGGACCTAGCAAGAAATCCCTAAGTTCTGCGTCGTCTTTAAGTAAAGATAAGTGTTGTTTCACATCCTCTAGTGTAGATGTCTGTAGCCAATCAAGGCATAATTTTCCTACACTGTATGTTGTTACTACCCCTGGATGCTGTCTTTGAACATAGCGTGGGTCTGGCCTATTGATAGTAAAACCCTGTATTTTGTTCAGGAATCTTTCTTGACAGATGTTTGTATCTGTGGGCCAGAGCAACCATTTTTTTCCATTCGAAATCTGATCTGTTGTTTTGTAAAAGTGTGTCTTCTGTCACCGCTCCCTGTTCAGTGCTATTACTAGCTGGAATTGGTACAGAAGGTGTGTTCATGTCTTTGATCTTGGCTAACCCAAGGTAAGACGTTTGTTGGACAGTGTCATTCAAAAACATTATCTGCTTTGGGATGATGCAGGCTCTAAACAGAGCTTCTATCCCCTGCACTTGCCAATCTTGTGTACCCCAGACAGATTTTGTCAATTGTGTTTTTCCAAAACTCAAAACCCTGTCTAGACAGTTGGGCAATAAAGGCTGCAGAATAAATCAGTTTTTTCGTTCCTTTTTTGTTCATATTTTTAAAGTAAAACGTTTCTGGATTGGATGTATTGTACCCTAAAAAATATGAAAACTTCATTGCAAACGTTTTTGAGCTACCCCTTGGTGGTATAGGACAATGTTCCCATTGGTTATACATAAATACATTTCTAGGTGTTGCAGATCTATGCAAGAAATTATGACCATAGTGGTTGTAACAAAAAAGCTGTTCATAGTCTGTTGAACCCTCCAAGTATTTATGGTTAGAGAATGCAGCAGACCTTTCTAGATCAGACATCATGTTATTAACAGTCTCAAAGTCCCAATCATCAGAATTGGTATTGGAGGTAATAAAGTCACTTAGTGAAATTTTAAATAAGTGTGGAATCTTCAAAAGTTCCGACAGGCCGAATATATCATAATCCGTTTTGTCCCAAACTATACCATCTTGTATAGGAACGGCTGTGATGTTCACTGCTGACAAGTCTCTTGCTTCACGATGGGATGATTTGTGTGGTTTCAAAAGGAAGTTCACATTTTTACTTTCTGTGTCCAAGTGAATATATCTTCCATTTATCAGCAATCTCAGAATCATTACTAAAGCTAGCCAAAGTAGAAAGAAAAGTATTCCAGAAATAATCCATAGTTCAATCCATGGTGAAACCAGATAAGTCTTTTTCAGGAGATGAAAAAAGTCTTGTGCTCGTGCTTTGAAAGTTCTTTTGGCTGGCGGCGTTTCCGGTTCGCTTGGATCCTCAGAAAACATAACAAAGTTAATGAAATAGCCAGAGGCAGTTCTGTCAGTGGTTACAATTGCATCAGGATTCGTTGAAATCGCTGGCACCAGTTGATCACGTGTTATGTTGGTGTAAACAGGTGTATCAGGACGAACTGTTATTTGGGTTTCAAGAGGAATGAGTTCCATAGCATTGTTGCTTAGTCCTTCATTTTTTACTGCTGAATTCTCGATGCAGATGAGTCTTTCAGTTTGAACCTCTTGGATAGTAGCTAGAGGAGTGCGTCTGCTACTTGGTCGGAGTCCACAAGGCCTACTGCTTAGTATTGGCCACATAGTGTGGTTTGATGAGGTCGATTGACACACATCTTTTCTCCTTTTTACCAGCAAGGGGCGGCAGAAGTACTGTTCTTGTGCCGTGGATGGCGAGGGCAGGTACCGGTTGTCTGTAAGAAGGCCCAAATTCCTTCTTGTCCGCGATCTTCTCTCTGACGGCTGGATTTTCCCCAGTGGTGGTTGGCTTCAGGAACACGTTGCTTTGTTGCGATCTTAGTTCATTTAAGTGCTGTAAAACAGCCAAACGATCTTTGATATCAAATGGTTTATTTTCCACCACTGTGCCTTTACATTCGAGATCTGGAACCCACATTCTTGTCCCAAATAGGACCGCATATGGAGTGACCCTCCCCCCAGAGAACTTCTTGGCAAATTGTTTAATGAGCGTTGGACCCCATAAAGATGTTTGACCCACCCACCCATCAACCAAACCTAATACCCTAGCTGTGATAGACCGCTTTATGTATTTGAAAAAAAGGGGACCCCTACAAAACCAATGAGGTTGTTATACGTAGGGAATATTAAACAAGAATAGAAAAAAATTATAACAACCATGAATGAAAAAATGCCACTAATTGCCAGGTATATATCTATATGAGGTGAATGCTTTCAATTGAATTGGATTCACAAGTGCAACTGAAACAAATTGAAGTATTTAAAATCATTTATTTAATAAAAAAATGTATATAAAAATTGTGACATGAATGACAATTAATTGAAAATATGATATAAAACACATATACACATGGAGAGAATGATACTCAGTTCAAAACAAAATTGATGAAAGCAAAGCGATGGATGGAGACTACGCGCGTTTCGGCAAAGATGCCTTCATCAGGACACCGTCTATTGCATTGTTGCTCTAAGAAACAAAGATTATAATTGCACAGAAAAACAAAATATAAAATTATGAGGTTACATTTTGAAAAAGCATTCACAATCATAATTACATGTGATTTTTTCAAAAAACCTGGCAGACAAGGTCTATTATATACAGCATTACTACATTTATGTAGAAACAAACAGTTACAGCAACTAAATAAGGTTCATACAAAGCAATATACTGTTATTAGACATGGATGCCAGCACAGCACAAATTTCCTTAGTGATTGAGTTAAGTAAATGGATACATAAACTACTAACATCGCCAAACAATGTGTAATGAAATAATCCTTTTTGTATTACATTTTATAACGATCAAAGAGAAGAGTAAAGAATAAATAGAGCAAATAAAAGAAGAAATTAATAAGAAAAAAAGACAAATGGGGTATGACATACTGGCTAATGGTTTAAGTAAAAAATGTGTTCCATGGCCAATATTACTTTATGTCCTGGTTTTTCCTTTCCACAACAGAATTTCCCTCAGGATGGAATGGAGAGGAGTACTGCAATGCAACGCCCAAACTGGCCATGGCTTCTTTGTAAGCCCGAAACCTAAACACAGGGCCCTGGTCAGAGTGTAGTGTGCCAATTGCGTATGTGCCGATAAAGACTGGCACATTTTTTATAATAGTTTGAGCGTCAGCCAAGCGCTGAGGCCACATCCATAGGAACCTTGACTTAGTGTTTGTGGGATTGCATTAGTCCAAGAGGACGCCTGCACGTAGATAGTCTAATGCTGTCTAACAATGGTGTCTGTACTGGGCAGGCTACTTCGTAGTCTGCTGACGTTCTGCACTGCGATCTCTTATGCAGTCTATGCAGTTATTGATGAAGATGTGAATCAATGTATTCATTCCAGGCCACCAGTACATCTCTTTTAATGTTAATATTGTTTTAGAGATCCCCTGATGTGACAGACCCTCTCCCAGACATGCTTCATAAATCAAAGCTGCTCTACATTCCATGTTTGGAATTACCGTATTCCCCACTCCAGGGATTCGAGCAAACGGAACGTTATTCGCATCAATTATATACGAGTATTTGAGTGGAAGTTTTGTAGGTAACGCTGCACCACTGCCTTTGCTTGAAGCATTGGCAGCCAATAATATATCACTGTCTATTCTCGTTTTTGAACGAGTGATCACAGCTACGGAAGCAGTTTGCACAGCCCCCTTCGCGGCTTCGTCAGCCAATGAATTCCCTGCAACGTGAACGCCATCACGTTGATGACTCAGCGTGTGTATCACATGAGTGTTTTGTAGTCCGTTTCACAACTGAACTACTTGCTCCTAAAGCGTTTTATGCTTGATTGTGCCACTTTTTGATCTTTGAAACCATTTTGAAGCCAATTCTGTAAATATTAATTGTATGATTGAACACAGTAAAAAGAATCGCACACCATAAGTGTGGGCAATACGCGATCCATATTTTCAAGTGCCAATTTGAATGCTTGTAGTTCAGCTTGCTGAGCTGTACAATCCCCTAGAGATTGTGTGTTAGTGACCATTGGTCGGAATTTACCATTGCGCATACGACCTTTAACGATCGTGCACGCTGCACTGTAAGCTTGCTTACTTTCCGTAGCGGGTTGTGCTGATCCGTCAGTATAAATTATAAATTCGTACTGGTCAAGAGGGAGAATCTCAATAGGCAGAGGACATTTGTGTCCGTATTGCAGGAATGCTTCTGTTTTTAAATAAGGATTAAAAACATATTCAACATCTGTTGCAGCAAGAAAATTAACCCATTGTATCCATCTTGGATGTAAAGCTTTTGCATTTGGAATGCTCGCTTTTGTAACTGCCTCTAAGGCTGGTACCGGAGTCACGACAATAATGCGTTTCCCCTGAGCTAGAGCTCTTTCTTTTGCTACAGCGGTTTGAACTGCTGTCAGAATTTTTTCTGTTGAAGTGAAGCGCATTTCCGCTTGTGTATACAAATGTGATTTGTATGCAATTGGCACTTTTTCACCTTCATTAAAAGTTAAGTATATGAATCCGCATTGACCCGAAATTATTCGGATCACTAAATTGCGTGTATTTACGCGTGTTTGTAAGTGATTTGTTGCTAACATGTCAGCTTGTAGTGAATGCAGGATATCTGTGTGTTCCTCTGTCCAATTTTTGTTTTTGAAATCAGGTTTGATTAATTCGTAGAGAGGTTAAACCCTTTCTGCGTAATTTAGAATGTATGTTCTTCCAAAATTTAGGAAACCTAGAATCAACTGTAAATCTTTCAGCGTTTTTGGAGGTTGGAGCAGCGCACAGTTTTCTAAAAAGTTAGCTGCCAGGCTTTTGCCTTCACTTGAAAGCTCATATCCTAGGAAAAGGACATTGAGATGGGCAATTCTTGATTTTTTTTTAATTGACTTTGTAGCCCTCAGAGGCAAAGCCCAGTATAATGGTATTTACCCTGTTCAAGTGCCTATCCAGGTCATTGTCTGTCAGATAGATGTCATCGACATATGACAATGCCTTGTCATCGTAAATTTATAGTAACTCTATTACTCTTGCTTAGAATAACCCTGGGCTGTTCTTGAACCCTTGTGGGAGTCGACAGAAGTGACGCTGGGTCCCCATTATTGAGAAAGCTGTCAAGTACCTACTTTCAGGTGCTACGTTTTGACAAAAGAAACCGTTTGAAATATCTAATGTGGTTTTATATTTTTTATGCACAATGTTATTCATTAATGCTGTACTGTGTGCATTTTGCACAGCAAATGTCTTAGAACAAGTGTTCAGGTGTCTGTAATCCAAAACTAGACAATATGTGTTGTCTGGTTTGGAAACAGGAAATAAAGGATTGTTCATCGATGAGGTGCATGTTTCAATCACCCCTTGGTATTCAAGTTGATCTAAGATCTCCCTGACCTGTTTTTTAGCTTCTTGCTTAATTGGGTACTGTCTTTGTGCAGTAGTTTGACATTTTAATTGGATTTTATGGTGAGGTGAATCCTCATTCCATCCTACATGAGTTTTGTATAATGCTGGGGCCTGGGCTACTGCTCATTTCCTGACATATGTATGTTTTAAATGTATTGGAACATGGTTGGAGAAGGCTGGCATAACGATGTCTTTGCCATGTGGGCACTCCCTGACAAATTTTGGTGGCCAGTCCCGTTCTGCTAAAAGTATGTCATAACCCCTTGAAAGTTTTTCCCAAAAGAGTGCTTTCACTATTCTTGGTATGTCTCCCTCCATCCGGAGTGTTATTTCATATAACTTTTGTTGAGAACTAACCCTAGCATCTACAGTCTCAACTGTGATGTAGTCATTCAAGTCCACTATCTCCAGAAGTTCCTTCAGGTTCTGGCGAGCTATTGTTACTTCTGCTGCACTGTCTTGCATTGTCTGAGCCCATTCTCAGTTCCTGAGCTGTGTTCTCAGAATTTTCGGCATGTCTGATCTTCAGACCTGCTACCTTTTTCTTACTGAATTGAGGTTTTGGTTTGTTTTTCTGAACGTGTTGATAGTCTTTGGACTTCACGCGTTCTTCTTTGTGATCCGACTGTCCTCTTCTTTCGGATGTCTGTGAAGATATCTGAAAGGTACCAGAGGAACATGTTTCAGTATCTTGATACGTGTCAAGTTTTTTCAAATTATCCCTATTCCTGAGGTTATATCTCCTTTCAGAGGGCTCCTTTTGAGGAGACTTACCTCAGGATTGAGAACGTTTCTCTTTTGAATGCTGTTTGTTATTTTCCCACTTCTTTTTAGAAGATGTAGGATTGTGTTTAATTGAGTCCTTCTCAGGACCTCCAGACAGTTGTGGTTTAACTGGTTTTCCACCCAAACTGTCTTTGCCTAATTCTTCATAGGATTTTTTTATTATTCTGGGTAGTTCTTGTTGATGTTCTGTTACATCAAATTCCCTTAAACGTTGGCGGATCGCCACTGATGCTGCCTCCCCTTTAATAATCAATAATATTATTTTTGAGACCTGGTCGAAGTTTTTTAGTAATTTCATACCTAAATTCAGAGCAGGCTCTGCCCCGTATTCATTTTGAATTTGTTTCAGGACGTCCGGTATTACCGCAATAGACGGAACGCCATGTGTTTTAGTATAGATGGCAGCAAAGACTGTGCCCCAAATGGTGCCGTCTTCCAGATGTGGTGTGATCCCCATTGGTAAACAGATTGTTATGATTCTGTGTTTCTCATAAGGGCTAGTATTAGGAAATACTGCTTCGATTTTTTGAGCTAACTAGAATGGAATTTGTTCACGTTTCACGTTTTGTGGGCATTTTACCTATGACTGCGTGTAAAGTCTGTGGAGTAATTTTTAGTGTATTCCCCTGATGAGGGGTTTGATTTGGAATGGTTAATGGTGGCTGGACTGTGAAAGACCGCATGACATATTGGACTAACTGTCTGTACATTTTTATTAACTCTTTGAGTTGAGTGAGTAATTCATCGTCTGACATCTCTTTGATGTCAGGATGAGGTGTGTAGCTGACTAAAAACGGCCATGTTGCTCCTGGTCTACCTAGTGGACCGAGCCTGGTAATGTGATTGTAATGTTTTAGGGCACCTTTAAACCAGAGCTGATGCTCCTGGTATGTGAGTGGAATTTCAACATCCTCAAAGGAAATGTATTTCTCAGGTGGTACATCTTCTTTATAGAAGTGAAACACTTTTGTTACTGGCTTTGATTCTGGGAATACTATCCATGAATAGAATACCTCTGTCTGAAAATATTCATGTGCCTCTATCACGAAAACTGCTCAACCACCTCTTGGTGTTAGGCCATGTTTTATAAGTTTTAGAGTGATGGCTGTCCTTAAATTTGGATAGATGTTTATAACACCTTCATCTGTTTGATTTAAACCTGTAAGATTAAAAGCTTTTACGACTTAGTCAGCCGCAGCTTCACCGGTCACGTATTATTATCCCCATTTTGGGACATTGTTTTTGAAAAATGTAGAACAAGTTTCAAGAAAACAAAGATAAGGTGCACAATATTTTGGAACACTGTATCCTTCAACGTTGAACAAACCAAACCGCTAATACATAGGATTCTCGTCCTACTCAGCTATGGTGGATATTAACCCTACCCACTCCAGACGTCTTATGGAGAATTATGAGTAGGGGTCTCTGAGAAAAGCACAACTGAGTTACTTCAGTATCTAGCGATAAATTAGTGCCTTACCAAATGTTGGGCGCCATGTAGTGTAGTTCCTAGTTCCCTTATAGGCTCTGTGCATTGGAATATTATACACAATAGTTTTTGCCCTGGATTAAGGTCAGTAGGCCTCTATCGAGTACATTAAACTTAATTACTTGTGTAACTCCGAGGTCACTAGAAACTTCTCGAATAAACAACAAGCATTAAAAATGCAATAGGTCTCGCCTTTCATTAAGTTAAAGCCATTTGCTTTGCTATACAATACCATTAGCAAAGCACATGTGTAGTGTTTCATGTCTCGTTCTGCTTTGTCGCATGCCTCTTTGGTTTTGTCATCATGAGGACAAAGCAGAGCGAGAACAAGTTTACCTTTAAATGGTGCAGGCTCGTGTACTCTGTCACGAGTATACTGAGGTTTAGAACTGGTGTTAGGTTTTAAATGTGGTGTACGTTATGTAGAGCCAGGAAATCCAATGGAAAACTCAGATTATGTTTTGACTTAAGACATTTAAATGACAACATTTTGATTTATCAGTTTCCTCTGCCTAAAATCAATGAAATGATCACAAAGTGTAAGGGGATGAAAGTTTTTTCTACAATTGATTTATCTCAGGCTTACCATCAGATTCCTTTGGTTGATTCATGTAAACACTTAACAGCTTTTATTTCTCACATAGGATGTTTCCAGTACACAAGGATGCCTTTCGGGCTAGCTTCCACGGCCGCTGTATTCCAACGCTTAATGTTCAAAATATTTGGGCATTTAAAGTATGTACTTATATTTCAGGATGACATTTTGATTATGGGCAAGGATAATCATGATCACACAGAAAAATTATTTTTTGTATTGTCTTTGTTAAAGAAGTATGGTCTAACCATTGAACCTTCTAAGTGTAAGTTTGCTGCCAATACTGTAACTTAATTAGGCCACAAAATTAGCGCCTCAGGGATCCACCCCAAGGCCAAGTTAGTCTCTGCAATAACTGATGCTCCCAGTCCAAAAAACAAAGATGAGGTAAAATCCTTATTAGGACTGGTAGAGTTCTTTTCTAAATTTGTGGAAAATGTATGGACTTTCCATATTAGAGAACTCCTAAAATCAAAGAGTAGTTTCACATGGTGCAGTCTATGTCAAGAAGAGTTTACTGATATCAAAAATTTCAGCTCCGGCACTTCAAGGCTTTGACCTTCTGGGGAAAAACATAATCACTACAGACGCAAGTGGTACAGGTATAGGTGCTGTTTTTTCACAGGTGGACAATAGTGGTGTAGAATCCATTGTGGCATATGCTTCAAGATCCTTGTCCCCAGCTGAAACTCGGTATGCAGTGATCGAACGAGAAGCACTTGCTTGTGCTTGGGCACTGGAACATTTTCGTACATTCATTTGGGGAAATGAAGTCACTATCAAGTGCGACCACAAACCACTTGTTAAAGTTTTAAAAAATGTTGGAATGATAAATGTGTCTTCTAGGTTAGCTCGTATCTCAATGAGACTTCTAGACTTTGTATACAAAGTTGAATACCTCCCTGGAAGAAAAAATGCAGTTGCAGACTTTCTGTCACGGTTGCCAATCCAAATGATAGAGAACCATGAAGATCTTATGGACAGTGTACAAGTTGCACTACTGTGGGATCACGGTATGGATTCGTTAAAAAAAGATGAATGGGATGAGGCCCGATCCCATCCGGTATCCCTCTGTCCCTACTCTCAAACTCCTGCATTGGCTCTCGGTTCGCCAAAGAGGGCATTTTAAAATTCTAAGTTTCACCCACAAGGTAATGCATGGAGCAGGTCCATTGTATCTTGCAAAAAAACTTCTATGGTATGTTCCTGGACGCTCCTTGCGCTCTAGCTCCAGATTTTTCCTTGCTCAGCCTCGTATCCGGATGGTACGTAACGGAGGCCGATCTTTCTCATATTTAGTCCCTTTACTTTGGAATAAACTTCCTTTGGAGCTAACATCTATAACTGACCACTTACTTTTCCGTAGAAAACTGAAGATTTGGCTCTTTGCCCACTAAATTCAGGTCTTAGCATTTTAGTCACTGTACTTTCCTTTTTGTCTTTGGTTGCAAAGCGCCCTGAGACCGTCTGGTGATATGCGCGCTCTACAAAAACATTTGACATTGACATTGACTATCCACTGATGATTGCTTAAAGAGGGTCTTAGAATTTGTCACTAGTGGATGGCCTCGTAAGCTAGATGTTAGCGACATTAAACCTTTTTGGGAGGTCAGGAACGAGTTGTCCATTTTAGATGGTGCTTTGATGAGAGGTGATAAGGTCGTTCCTCCTTCATCATTGAGAGAAAAGATTCTCATTTTGTGTCATGAGGGACATTTGGGTATTTCAAAAACAAAATGCATAGTGAAAAGTAGATTCTGGTGGCCTGGTTTGGATATCTCTGTAGAGAGGTTAGTAAGAGACTGCAATGTGTTTTCCACTGCTGACAAGACCCTTAAAACCCTCAGACCTCCCATGAGTGATTTTTATGCCCTAATGCACCTTGGGAAGAGTGTTGCTGTAGATATCATGGGTCCTATTGGTGGTTCAGAAAAATATATCATCTCCATGATGGATATTTTTTCAAAATGGCCTGTTCAAGATTATCAAAAAGATAGATACAGAAACTGTTATCACATTCGTTGATGATGTTTTCACATCAGAAGGTACTCCGGCTAACATTATCAGCGGCAATGGTGTACAATTCACTTCAGAAACCATGACTCATTATTTATCTAAGTGTGGTATTGCACACAAAACCACTTCTTTATATAATCCAAGTGAGAATGGTTTAGTTGAGAGGTACAACAGGGTTTTAAAGGGCGCAATTCAGTTAGCATGTCAAAATAATGTTCCCTGGGAAATTCAAATCTTTAAAACCTTATGGGCATACAGAGTTGCCGTTGCTGATTCGACAACATTTTCCCCATTTGAGCTCATGAGGGGCAGGAAACCAAGAGCTAAATGGTACCCTGGTTGGATTAAAATTTCTGGTGAAGTGTATTGGTCTTCTGTTGAAGTTAAAAACAACTTATCCATCAAACATGACAAGTATAAAAAATTCTATCATGCTAAACATAGTACCAAAGATGTCATAATCTCTGTCGGTCAATGGATCAGAATCAGAAAACCTGGTTTTACGAAGAAAGGAGTCAGCAAATTCTTCCTTACTCAGCGTATAGTTGCTTTAAGGAAAAATGCTGTTGTTTTAGATGATGGAAAGTGTTGGAGCCTTAAGAGAGTTGCATTATGTAAAGCTCCCAAGTTTAACAGTTTGATCACTGCTCAATCCAGCGTGATAAATGACTCAGTTGAAGCTCCTTGTCAGCTTCATGTTGTTAAAAAAAAACAAGTGGTCAACATGCTTCATCTCAAAGTGTGGATGTCAATGCTAGAGCTAAAAGAATCGTCAAACGTCCTATTTCTTTGAGCGACTATGTATGTGAATAATTTTACTGTTTTGTATAAAGAAGTTGTGTAGTGTTTCATGTCTCGTTCTGCTTTGTCGCGCGCCTCTTTGGTTTTGTCATCACGAGGACAAAGGAGAGCGAGAACATGTTTACCTTTAAATGGTGCAGACTCGTGTACTCTGTCACGAGTATACTGCGGTTTAGAACTGGTGTTAGGTTTTAAATGTGGTGTACGTTATGGAGAAACGGATTTGGTTGTTGACTCCGGACAGAACGCGATTAACATGTCCGGTTGAGTACTTCAATAAATTATTCTTCATTAACTCCTCGTCTAAGTGTATTCACTACAACATGGCTTTAACTTAATCAAAGGCGAGACCTATTATAATAAACGTATTCTGCCAACTTCTCTACGTGAATTATTACACAATGCTTGTTTTGTTTTGCAGTTTTACATAGCACAAACTCGACCCGAATGTATCGGAGCGCTTTACACTTTTGACTAGCACCAGTTGCGCTACACAAGGACACATTAATTTTCGGTAGGCACGGGGAGATTAAGAGATTTGCCCACAATCACAGGGTGTTGAGCCGAAGGCGAAGCTTGAACCTAGTTCTCCTGCTCCAAAGTCGGCAGCTCTGGCCGTTGCACCACGTCCTTTCCCTCTTGAGTCTATAAAAAGAAATGTTTTCTTGAATAATGTAACAGTCTCATGTAAAACAAGCATTGGCATAGCCAATAGGTATCGCCTTTGGGACCTTATAAGTGTTTAGCAATGCAACAGTTGCATAACTAAATACTTATAAGGTCCCAAGAGCGAGACCTATTGGCTATGCCGTGCGGCCGCGAAAGTGAAAGTACTCGCGTCAAGCGTGGCGCGCGCGCCCGCGCACATGCACTGTGGCTCTAGGCTGGCCTGGTAGCACTTTTTGGAGCCCTCACAAAATGTCTCGCCAGACCGGCGCATGCGCTGGGTCAGGCGAGACCTAAAAAGGGAATAGTTTGACAACCGCATAAACATGACAACTTTGTTTCCCCTAGAATCGGAACGTGTCTCAGAATCGTGGAAACAATAGATAACAGTTTCACTCAGTCAATCGTGCATGCTTAGTTTCTTCAGAGTTACACAGAAATAGACGGGCGTTTCAATAAAAGGATTTATTGAACAGTCTTGTTTCTTGTGTAAGAGATGTGAGCTGTTACAATCATTAGACAGTAAGCAAGATATAATACGCACAGCGTAAGCAGTAAGAAGAAATAATACTGCAATAGCATTGTCTTTTAGCTATGACATATTCATATATAGATATATACCACAGGCTAAAAAGTGAATACTCGTCTGATGCTTCTAAATAGTTCTACCCCAGTGTACCTAACCTAAGTGTAGTACAAAGTAAGAAGTAGGTGCTGTTTTCTATAGTATAGTATATACTAAGGTTTATATGCCAAGAGTCCCTCTAGATTCTAGTCAGCTCCATACCTTAGAATGAGAGAGGTGGGAATCTCTTTCCGAATCTCAAACTCCAACGCCCTGCGAAGGGAGTCAGAACACTGGAAGCTGGATTCTCTGCGAGCAGGGATGACCGCGGCTGGTCAGTGCGTCAGGCGGGAACTCTAATTCTTCCGAACTTGCCGTGGCAAGCCGTATGGAGCTGAGCTGAGCTGAGGTGTGCCGTGCTTGTCATGGTAAGGGAAGGTATATTTATACCTGGAAGGTGCTTAGGAATGCTAGCATTGAAGTAAAGTCGGGCAGAGGAAGACGTCATGAATGAACCCCTAAGGAATAGTAGTTTATGCATAATAGATGAGTTCTTGGAGAAATCAATAATCCTAGCTAGGGAAAGTCCCGATGGCTTAAGGGTCTGGTTTCTAAGAACTTTTTGTGACGTGGGGTTGGACGGATGTAGGTGACCATGCCTGTATTTGGATAGCATGGCTAATGCTTAAATAAGGACTGGGATTCTATGCCTAAATAAGGGCAATGTGAATTGTGTCTATATAAGGACATTATTCAGGGAAACCTATGTACGGGCATCAAAATCGAAACAACACTGTGATCCCCATGATTGCCCTGGGTGGGACTAAGACACCCAGTCTAGCAGTCAGGCCCCGGGCGATGGTTTCCCTGCGGCAAAAATCTTCCTCTGGAGTGCACTGCCTCCCATGTACAAAATAATAAATAAAAAAAATAAAGGGCGGGGCCCAGGGGAATGGGGCCCTTGGGGCCAAAATTGTCTCAGGGAAGGGGGCCACGTGGCCCCTTTCCTCCTTAAAATGTCTGGCCTCGGGATGGGGATCCCGGGGCTGAAGCCCCCCTTCCCTTAGGAAAAAATCCCAGCAACTTGCTGAGGCCCCACCACCCACCACTCTGCAAACACACGTCCTGGTGCAATGCTTGTTGGGGGGAGATGTCCCCTTGGCTTCTTATGGACCGTACCTTAGGGGCCAACAATACCTCCTGTTATTGGGAAAGAAGTCCACTTTAGTCCTGAGGCCCTCGAGAGGCAAAGGGAGGTGCGTCTGCAGAGTGGTGAAGAAAGGGGTGTGGCCATCAAAAACCTCTTGGCAAACCAACTGTGTGTGACTTACTGGAGGTAACAGATGGGGTAGTTGCCCCCCAAGGACCCTAAATAGCCAAGAGGACTTCATCCCCCTACCAGTAGCGAGCCTGGAGGCATGTTTGCTGAGTGGTGGAGAAGGGGGCGTGGCTTCTGACAGCATCTCAGCAACCCTGCTGTATGGGACTTACTGGAGGGAGTAGTTGCCCCCCAGGACATCTTTGTGGAACAACTACCCCTCCTGTTACCTCCATAAGTCCCAGACATCTAGATTGCTAAGAGGTCTTCGGAGGTCATGCCCCCTTTCTCCACCTCTCCGCAAATGACTCCTGAGGGACCTTTGGAGGCCAAGAAGCCCTCCTTGTACCTCCTGTAAGTCATACAGAGTGGGATTCCTGAGACCTCGTTGGACGCCCATCCCCCTTTCTCCACCACTCTGCAAACGCCATTACTACTTAAACAAGCATTTGCAGTGCCATCGGTTTCGCCTTTGGGACCTTATATGTATTTAGCTATGCAGCACATTAGCCTGGGTGCTGAAACATCTACTGTTCTTTAACATGGAGGGAAAGTAAGCACCAAACTTCGTGACACCCCAGGTATGTGAACACATGGACAGAAATATTGCCTTACAGCTGGAAATGGTATAGTCCGAAGCTCTCTTTTTAATATAAAATCAAGGCCTTCAGTGGTCATATCACTGAAAATACAAGATTAGAAAAAAATATTGTCTACGGGTGCTCGTGGAAGACAATTTCTATGGACTGGAATCTAGAGAATGCTACAGTGATTCTGGTATTTTACTGACTTCTGCTGGTCGTTTTCTATCAAGAAAGTTAAATAGAGGCAGTTGCCAGAAAAATAAAAAAAGAAAGTCCCTCAGCAGAAAGCGATTCTGGTATTTTACTGATCTCTGCTGGTCGTTTTCTATCAAGAAAGTTAATTAGAGACAGTTGCCAGAAAAATAAAAAAAGCATTTGCAATGCAGTAGGTCTCGCATTTACTCGAGTTTAGGCTATTGGTATTGTAAATGACAATGCCTTTTAGTTATGTTTTTAAAACGAAAACAAAAATAAAAGGCATTGTCATTTGCAATGTGAATAGCGCAAACTCGTGTAAATATGAGACCTATTGCATTGCAAATGCTTGTTCTAGCTTGTATTGTTCACACATCTGGACCGCAGAGTCACATAGCTTTCAAACGAAACAAAATCCTGCCTTGTTTATTTTGGAACTTGTATTATTTGCCCTAATAGAAGGGGGCGTGATAATTATATTTTGTTTTGTGATACAAAATGCGCAATTTGTTGATTATCTATTTGAAGCAAACACAAGCTGTCAAAAGAATTGCATTATTTATTTAACTTGACACCCCGAGCCACGAGATGAATACACTGCAAGCACTCCGACCCCCTCCTCACACTCTGGGCACGATGTCGTCGCTCACTGCCTGTCCCTCTCTGAAGAAGATTCTACGGCTAGGGGTGAGCCTGTTTTTGCCTCATTGTTAGCTGCCCAACACAGGCCCTGTACAAGCATAGCTCTGTAATCACGAGACCGACAGTGTCTTAATAGAAGAGCAGATGGACGGGGCATAAGCCAGCGTGTCCTCAGCGGATCGTGTCACAGTACGGATCCACAATGTGACCAGAAAGCCTTACTGCAACCAGTTTGCAGGAGTCTCTTTGGGACGTTAGGAAATCTGTCCTATTTAGGGCCTGTTGTGATCGCCTTTATACCAACAATGAGGGCTGTGAGCATACTTCTACACTGTGAATAGCCGTGCTGTGTCCTCGATGACCATCCTCACCCCGAGAAACGGTCCCGCAACGCTGCCAGCCTACTGTCCGCTGGCGGCATAGCCCTGTTCTAAGGACATCTTGGACATTTTATGAGCTGTGATGACGTCATCTTCACAATTGTAAAGTAACTCAAAGCCAGGGCCCCAGAAATTATGCAACAGGA
Organism: Triturus cristatus; assembly: GCF_964204655.1. Classification (NCBI taxonomy): domain Eukaryota; kingdom Metazoa; phylum Chordata; class Amphibia; order Caudata; family Salamandridae; genus Triturus; species Triturus cristatus. The sequence continues at coordinate 875,521,953 of NC_140579.1, read as the reverse complement.
GAGGGCCAGATTATGCGGCAGCGTTGAGTAAATTATGCAGCAAGAAAGGGTAAATTATGTGGCATTATACAGCACATTTTGTAATAGTATTAGTTCATTATTTCATCATTTTTAAAATTGGTAACACACTCTGGGCATTGGCTGCACTTCATTTGTACCAGTTGAACACCCACACATAGCAATAAGCAACAGAAAGGGGACCAGTCCAGCTTTGTAAAGGGCCTTCCACTGCACAGCAACACGTCACATTTCTTGTAACTTTTGAACCGTTTAAGCTAGAAACATTTTTTTTTTTAAATCTGCAGATAATGCTTCAGATGATGGATTAATGTGGCAAATGCGGTAAATCTAAAGGAATGCAATAATCCCCGCAGTATCGCTTAATTCCAGTGGCCCTGCTCAAAGCCCACAAATGAGAAGTCCGTGCCCTCAAAAATCGCTGGCTGGACATCTCTTCCTCATTGACAAAGTTGTGAATAACTGCCCAAGACAAACGCATGAGCGCCACTAGGGATGCAAAAGGATGCTTTATGTTAAAGGTTCACAAGTGCTGGGGATTGAACCCTTCCGTTGTTCAGGATGTGGGTGGATTCATTTGGATGCAAAATTATTTTGTATGTAGTTGACACCAATTGCTCTTTGCTTCTGGGGGAGTTTACTCCTCGGCGGAGAAGACACTAAAGGACCTCATGCAAGCGGTCTTTGATTGAATGCATAATATTTGAAATACAATGTGGACAAAACTACAAGTCTTCTATTAGGGTCCCACACAGCTAACTTATGGGTAGCGGCCTAGCCTCCCTCTTTACCGCCCCTTCCTCATCTTCAGTAGGAGTCAAACTGGACAATGAACTCCCTCGGTTACCTCAGATTTCGGCTGTGGTCAGCACCTGCTTTGCTCCAGACCCTCAAGAAGTGTTTTCACGTACTGCCTGCAGGAAGTCGGTGGTACATGTGTGTAATGTTGGGCCTTAGGCCCTCATGCTCGGTGACAGGACGGACACGGACACATGGTTGGGGTAGTGGGTAATGGCCACGAGCACGTGCGCTCGGCCCTTTTTATTAACAGCGTCACCTGACCCAGTGAAGTCTGTGGTGGGTGGGTGTATAGTGTGATACACACATGTCAGAACACTAGAACGTGTCCTTGCTAGGACACTACATCCCTCCCAATTTTTAATGACAAAACCCAAAGTCAAAGTTCAACCTGTGGGAGAAAGAAAACCCATACATATGTAAGACAGTGACCAAAACTTCTGTAGAGTCTCTTACGCCTCCGCTGCTTGGGGTCGGTCCCAGACGATGTTCTTCTTGTCGCGGAGACCACCAGTTTACTGTGGCACCAGCCATGGGTGCTCGATGGATCTAGTCCGTTGACGACTCTGCCTTGAAGTTGTACTCACAGTCTTTTCTTCACTTTACTTCCATGACGACAAACGCAGTTGAAGTTCTTGTGGTTCACCGCTAGCTGTTGCCGTTCATCTTTCCGTCCTGTCCTCTTTTCATCTGTGGCGTGTATTCTGTTTTGGCAAACGACGGATTGGTTGCAAGACACCCCTCTCACCATGATGCCTCTCTCGCAGGTGTTCCCCTGCCACGGGATATCCCTGAGGCCCTCTTCATCAGATCTGTCCTGGGTTGAGTGTCCTGTATCGTGTTACTCCCATGCCGATAAATGCGGGTGTGGAGGAGACGACAAGTCTCACCTCAGATTCCGCAGTCAGACCTGGAGGTTAGCTGTTGGCTCCTGTCTTTGCGCGCGATGTCTTCATCCTCCTGGGACCTTTGCTGAAGGGCGGCTGATGACCATCTCTCGTCGCGGGGATGCGCTCTCTCACTGGCATCCCTGAGGCCTTTGCCCCTGAGTCACCACGGCTGGCATTGTCCAGTGTCCGCGTGACCCCAAAGGTGGGTCCGGCCTGCTCACCTCTGCGGATCCCAGGTGTGCTGAGAGCATCGTCAAGCAGATGGTGTTCTCTCCGTGCCACGGGTGTTCTCAGGACTTGTTCTCCATGTTCTGGCACTTGTCGCCTTCCTTATCTTCGGGGTGTGAGTAGTCTTGCCACACTCCTCTCTCGTTCCTCGATTCTTTTCTCCGTGAGGGTGTCGAGTCACTCTGACTTCTTCTCCTTCTTCTTGCAGTGGCAACCGTGCCACTCAGATCTCTTTCTTTCCCCTTTTTTCCTTTTGGTGGCAGACGTGCCACTCCGATGTCATCTTCCTTCTTTTCTTGTAGTGGCAACCGTGCCACTCCGATATCTTCTTCCCTTCGCTTCACGACCTACTCTGGACCGTTTCTGTTCTCCACTTGGTCTGGCCAGGCTTCTCCATGCAGCGCGCGCACTCTGCACGTGTTCCCCCTGGTCTTGTCCTCGTCCGAGGACACTCTCTCCATCTTCCTCAGCATTCCGAGTTAGGGTCGTGACCTTCTCTTCGTCTTCTCCTTTTCACCAGTTACTTTGGTTGTTGAAGTTTGTGGGGCCATACTCTTGGTCCTCTTTGTTCTTCTCCTTTTCACCAGTTACTTTGGTTGTTGAAGTTCGTGGGGCCATACTCTTGGTCCTCTTCGTTCTTCTTGGGCTTCTTGGACCACTTGACGGTCTGCGCTGCCGATCACTGGCAGGATACCTTCGGTCTTGTCGTCAGACCTCTTGTTCTGTAAATTCACTGACCCGTGCGTCGGTCACCTCCTTGTGCAACCCCTGGCGGGTTGGCTTTGTGGTGCGACCATTTGGCTGGTCGTAGATTCGCTGACCCGTGCGTCGGTCACCTCCTTGTGCAACCCCTGGCGGGTTGGCTTTGTGGTGCGACCATGTGGCTGGTCGGCTTGGCCTTTGTGGTGCGACCATTTGGCTGGTCGGCTTCACGAGGTGCGTCACGTCGTGTGACTACCTGTGTTCACGAGGTGCGCCACATCGTGTGACTACCTGTGTTTGCTGAATTGTCAGGCGCTGGTGCGTGCTACTCTTCGTACCGTTGTGGTGCACCTTCACTGTAGCGTTGCTCCTTGTACCGTGTGATCTCATGTTGTGGTGGCTTCTTGGCGCCACTGGGTGTTCCTCTGCATCCTTGCCCGTCAGTGTCGGATACTTGCTGCGTCCATCCTCTTCAGTGGGCTCTTCTCTTCTGTAGGCGCTGCTGTGTACCTTCCGCGTCCGGGGTACATCTGTGCTGAGTCCATTAGTTCGCTTGAGGGTTCGCTCCACTTGATGCGGCGACAGCGCAGTCCTTGCTGGGGTGGATGGGGCTTGACACCGTTTTTTCTTTCTTCCTCCTTGTTGCTGTGGGATGGCGCCGCATCCCTGTGGCACACTGTCTCTTCTTCTTTGCGCTGCAATCCGTCGGTCTCCTGTGGCTGCTGGATTTCCTTGGCTTGCTGCAGGCTTGTTTGCTTCTCTATTGCTGCAGTTCCACCAGTGGCCGCTAGATGGCAGTGTTACTTTCATCTCCATGCAGCAGCACCCCTCTTGGCTGCCAGAACTTTCTGCCCTGTTTTCTTCCCTCTTTCCAGGCTTCACTCGTGAGTAGGAGAGCTAGAGGCACAGCAGGAGCAGAACGCTGGGAGCAGGACGGGGCCAGACAGCAGGTAAGTCTCTCCACGTATTTCTTTAGATGCAGGGGCACCGGCATTGACAGTGAGCTCTCCGGGGATGAGGCATCCTCCCCTGGGGCATAGTGGCAGGCAGTGCCCTCGCGCGCCACGTTTTGTTTACTTTTGGCGGTGCTGGCCGCTTTGGCTGCAGTTCCTGTCATGCCGCCGGGGTCCTAGGAGGTGGGGGCATGATCCGGATGGCCGGCGGCGGCCATTCTGTACTTTTGACATCGCCCTCCCTGCTCGCGGCAGCTTCTTGCAGTCTTCGCGCAGCAGGGAGGGGGTGCCGGCATGTTCCCTTATGCGGGGTGGGCACCCGCTGGTTTAATTAGTACGGCGCCTCTTTCTTGGCAGCGCTGGCCGCCTGCTGACGTCCCCTCTTGGGGCACCTCGCGCTCTTCATTTAAATTCGCGCTGCGATGCGCCTTTGATCTACGATCTGTCCCGCCCCCGCAGCCGGCCTCCTCGGTGCTCGGGCCCTGCGGGGGGGGGGGGTGCCGGTGCTGTCTCTTCTTGGCTCCCCCCCCGCAGCAGCTGCACTCAGCTCACGGTGAGCGGGCGGAGGCGACAGGGGGTGGCAGTGTGGTGCGGCGGCTGGGCTCCGCTTTACCGGGTGAGTCGCTCTCTTCCGGCCACGGGCCGGACGCTTCTTTGGGCTCCTCACTCGCCTTTCATACGTGGCACGGCGGGGTGGGCTCCGCCGCGATGCACCCACAGGCATGTAGCGCTTCACCCCCAGGGATGGAGGAGCGGGGTGGGCACCCGCTATCTTCCATTTAACTTCTCGGCTCACCTCTGGCTGCCGGCGGGCCTCCTTCTTTCCGCGGGTGGGCACCAACAAAATGACCGACAATACTGGTCAAATAGGCAAGTACGGACTTTTTCAAACACATCTGAATCTGACGAAGGTGGGTCAATCTCAAATGAAAACCCCTCGGAGAGAAGGAACAACTTTGATGATCCTCAAAGATCCCATCATTTTTTAGGGAATCGCCGAGGGACGAATCGTGTTTGATTCAGACCATCGGAAAGGGGACGCTTCCAGAATACAGGTTTTCATCAGACGGAGAACCAGCCACGCTTTCTGGAGACAAGACAAAATCGGTACTGGAGAAATTAGAGACACCTACTAATCAGTCTCTTATTCCTATTTTTAATCTGTCTAAAAAACCTCTAAAAGACAGTACTGTAGCAGTTCTATCTTGTGGATTATCCTTTGTCCCGAGTGCCCCTTTCAATGCATTCGAACTTAACAAGGATTTACAAGCCTTTTTTCGAAAAGTCCGCCTTAAGAAGTTTTTCATGGGAAGAGAATTTGAAGGAGAGAATAATATCTCTGGTTTCCGACCTACTTCAGTCTTTATGCCCACCATTGAGCAGGTTGGGCCTGAGGTGGAAATATTTGAGAAAAGCGTCTGCTCTAAAATTTCTAAACTTACCAAGTTTGTTCCTAAGCCACCTTACAATCTCAATTACGATGAGTATCAGGCCCTTAAGCAATTGTCGACTGATCGCACCCTTATTGTGAAACCGAGCGACAAAGGGGGCGGCATCACTGTTCTGGATAGTGATTACTACAAGGAACAGATCTTGCTCATGCTCAGTAATCAAGAACACTACCTTAGAGTGGCTAACTATCCGTCCAAAAGAATAATGACTGAGATCTTTAATGTTACGTATAGTGCCTTACAACGTGGGTCTATTTGCAAACAGGAATTTGATTTTCTGAATAAATCCTTTTTCAAAATACCAGTCCTATATGGACTTCCTAAGATGCATAAAAGCCTTACATGTCCACCTTTTAGGCCTATCGTTTCGACCATTGGGTCCCTTACCGAACCCCTTTCTAAATTTGTAGACTCTTTTCTTTCTCCCATTGTAAGTGGCCTCCCTGCATTTGTCCGTGATACCGGACATCTCATTACTAAAATTGAGGGACTAGAATTCAATACTGACACCGACCTACTTGTCTCTATGGATATTGAGGCACTATACTCGAATATCCCCCAAGAGGGTGCCCTTCAAGCTGTCAAGAAAATTCTCAGAGACTCTGATTGTCCTTCTGAGAAACTGTTTGTTCTCGAATGCCTAGGTATTGTGCTTAAGGAGAACTATTTTGAATTTGACAAGTCCATCTACAAACAAGTTCTTGGCATCAGCATGGGGGCGGCATGTGCTCCAAATGTGGCTAATACCTACATGGGCATTTTTGAGGAGAAATACATCTATAATGAGATGGCCCCGTTTTTTGAAAACGTCATGAACTACAACCGGTTCATTGACGATATCTTCTTCATTTGGCGGGGGATACGAGACCAACTTGATGAATTTATCCTATGGATAAATCTCTGTGATTCCCATCTAAAATTCACAGCGAACATCAGCTCCTCTAAAATTGAATTTCTAGACATCTGGATTCAGGCTATTAATGGACACATAGAATTCTCCCTTTACACCAAGCCCACAGCACTGAATACCCTCTTGTTGTACGATAGTTTCCATCCTCGTACACAAAGAAACAGCATACCGTTCAGCCAGTTCCTACGGCTTCGTCGGAATTGTACTGACCCTAGGGACTTTGAAACACATGCCACTGTTATGAAGAAGAAATTTCTCGACAGGGGATACCCTAATAGGCTTATTAGGGATTCCTACAAAAGAGCCAAATATTACAACCGGGAGGCTCTTTTAGAATCAAAAATCCAAAAACCTGAGGACAAGTTGGTGCTAGTTACTACCCACTCTAACTTTAATGATAAACTTCGATACATCATTAATTCACAGTGGCATCTTCTTAACCTAGACAAAAATATGGAGAAATTCGAGAAACCTATATTTGCGTTTCGCCGCAATAGGAATCTCAGAAATGTCCTGGTTAGAGCTTCCCTCCCTGATGTACCCATGGTCAGTCAACGCAGCATCAAAGGGACTAATCCCATTACTGGGAGTCATAAGTGTGGCGGATGTCACGCCTGTGATAATATCATGACTGTCCCTGAATTTAACTGGAACAAAAAAAGAATTACATTGAAAGATATGACGAACTGTAGAACTAGTAACGTCATATACTTAATTACATGTCCGTGCTCCAAGGGCTATGTAGGAGAAACGGGCAGGGAATTCAGGACCAGGTTTTCGGAGCATAAATCTTGCATCAGAAACCTACGCCCTGGAGCCCCGCTTGTTGCACATTGGAAAGCCCTTAATCATACCCTGGAAGATTTGAAATGGCTTATTTTGGAGAAAATAAAACACCCTAAGGATGGCAACATTGATGCTATCAGAGCCAAAAGAGAAGTCTTCTGGATTTTTTATCTTGAGACGGCTGTCTCAGGATTGAACGAATCTATCCCCTGGGAGAATGCCATTCAGTGAATGGCCTGGAGACGTTACACTTCTGCACGGATTTTCCTGTTTTTTCACATTCGTTTAGTTTTTCTGTTCGAGACTTATTTATGAGAGAGTTTCTGTTTAGGTTAGAGTGTTTATTTTTTAACTCACTAGTTTGCTTTGTTCTGCATATTTCCTTCCTGTTTTATTTTAGTCGATTTTTGCTTCTAATTTATTCTTCTGTATAGTGTTTATATTTTCTTTTTTGGTTATGCCCTGATTCCTGGTTCTTTTATAATTTTTTTTTATTTTTTTCATTCTTCGCAATCCGTGGTTTTTCTGTCCGCCCCCTTTTTCGGTTTTTTATGTTTTGGACCGTGTTTTTTATTTATTGATATGTATATCTTTTCTCTAGTTGTTTTTTTTTTTTTTTTTTTTTTAGTTGGTTCTGATAGTCTGTCTTCATTGTTACCTACTGTGCAGTTGTTTATTTTTTGTCCTTTGTTTATTTTTATCTCCCAACACTTACGTCGTTGTCCTTTCTTAATTTCTATTGCGTTCAGGTGAGCTGTATTTCCCTTTCCAGCACCTGTATATAATCCCACTGTCCCTCCCGCTTTCCCTTATCGACAAACCCTTTTGCTGGAGTTTGAAGGAGTCCCGCGTTCTCTTCTATCTAGGACACCATTTATACTTGGACCGCCCGGCCACTTCAGGTCAGTGTAGTCGGATCTTGTGTGTACCTTTTGCGGGCATCGTGTTTTCCATCCTCCCGAGACCCCTTTTTTCTCGCAACCTTTCTTTCACTTATCTTACTTTAACCCTGCTGAAAATCCCGTTGCTTTTATTGTTCCTTTAGGCCCCCTATTCCCCGGGTCTGAAGTTTCTCAATATCATGATGTCTCCCGTCTTCGTCTCACCGCAATTAAAGGATTGCTCATTTTGCATTGAGGTATGTTTCAGTTCGTTGTGTGTCAATTCTGTACCGTGTTAGAAGCACGACCTCTCTATGATCTGTGAAGCTTATTGCTGCTTTATTGCTTTTCAGGTCGTTTTTCATTGTTGGCTCCGGTACTACCTCCTGTATTTTATCAGCGTTTATCTTTCCTTTTGAGGTAGCTCTCCCTTCTTTAGATTACACTTATTTCACTCTGCTTTGCCCTATTGTTATTTGCATAGATGTGTTACCCCTGTCTTTATTTTTATGCTCCTATTAGATACCTGGAATGTTTTCGTTGATTTGCTTTTAAACCTGGTTCCCTCTTACGCCTGGATCCCCTGTGGGCCCATCTAAAAGTGCGAAATCTTGACCGGTGGAATCCTGGGATTTCTATCCACGTATTCATGTTTTTACAATCTGCTGACCTTTTACATACTTAAAGGGGCCCCGTGATTGTAGGGTATCTAGGTAGGCTGCTATTTCTTGAAACCTGGTTTTTGGTTACAGGTGCACCATCTATGGGGCGACCGATTTATGTATTTTCTGATATTCTTTACACACCTTTTTTTTTTTTTTTAATCCTTGACTATACCTTTTTCGGTGCTTGTAAATTTTGGGGATATAAGGAGAGCTTATATCTATTGACATGTATGTGCCTGGCTGATTGGAACCCCTCCGTCTTGCTGACTCTAATTACAGGCCGCCTTGCTCTTGTTTATGAAATTTTATCCTGAGCTGTCCCTAATTTGTCCTTTTTGCCCACAGAATACCCACCCACAGCCTTGCTGCTACTAGGACCGCTTCTCAGGACCGTGTCACAGACATTATTTTGTCTGCCTGTGTAATATCTCAAGTGCGCCCTGATGAAGGAAGCCTCTATTTGGCACTTGTCCGAAACGCGCGTCGGCGCTTTTCTTGTCCTTATGTATAGTGATATGGACGTGAATGTTTGTGTATGAATTTGACTGTATAAAAGGGATGTTTGGATGTATGAGTGGATCTAATTGGTGTCCTTTTTTTGAAGTGTCACTGCGTGTCCTAGGTTTCAGATTGTTTTTGCATGTTTTTGATTATGTATATTCTTCCTAAATGTTTTGTATTGTTCAAATGGAATTACTCTATTTATTATAAAAAATCATGTTGATATCTTTATATATATATATATATAAAAATGAAAATTAAAAACTGTTTTGAATAAATTTATTCTTGTTGTGGTGTGTGGGTATACTGTTTTTGATAGTTAAACTTTTTTCCTTGTCATTTAAGGGAACACCCCCTTTTTCATGTTTTTTCCTCACCGCGTGGTACACGCCTCATGTGGGGGTCGCAGCCGATGCGGGTGGGCTCCGCTCGGCGTGCTGTCCTTCAGGGCGCTTCCGGGCAGCGCGGCAGGGTCGACAGGGTCGGGGTGGGCACCCAACCTCCTCGCCTTCAGTCCAGGCCAACTTGCAGACAGATTCCTCCCTACTGTCCTGCTAGATCCTTGCGGTCAGCGTCGGTAGCTCTGGTGGTAATGCCTAAAATTAAGCGTGTGCAGAAGAAGGCAAGGCGTTCTTAATTCTACCTGCTAAAGCCTGGAACTAGCTCCCTTTGGACCTCTGGTAGCATCCTTCGGAGGACGTCTTCCATAGGAAGCTGAAAACTTGGCTATTCACATCGGTTTATAAGGGACTTTCCTGATTACGTTTTGGTATTGAGTCTTTCCTCTAGACTTAGCGCTGGAACACTCGGTTGAGTAGCCATGCTTTTTAGAAAAAATCCATTCATTCATTCATTTAGGACATCTAGGTCACGTCCTCAGCACTAGAGAGGCTGAGACGTCCAATGTGTCATTAAGACATAAAGACCCTTTGGATCCTATTGTGTCTGTTGCTGATCCAATCACTAGAACTGAACATTCGTAAGTAAACACAGCAATTATTGTGAGAAAGAAGCTTGTTTCACGGGTGGAGCACGCCGATTTTACTGGTAAGAGCTACTCTCTGTTCATGTAGACGACCCTCCTGGTGTCAGCACTGCACTCACCGCCCTCTCCATGAATACGTATCACTTACAAACAAGGGTTGCTAGTACAAAATGCCAACAGTTACTTTGACTGACTTAATTACTATGAAAAACAGCAAGGCAGCAAGGATGCAGCATAACCGGTTAGCCGGATCACCACAACAAAACACAGACTCTTGCCCCACATGCACAACCAATACCTCTCAATACCTGTCCAGGGGGAGGGGTGCTGTGGAGTAAAGAGAAGAACTCTCTTTTGCACCCCAATGATCTGCTTTTGAGTGAAGGAAGACTATCCGACCCAACAATGGTCAAACTATGGGGCAGATTTAAGTTCCCTGGCGCATCCCTGCAAATCAGCATGGATGCGCCAGGGAAGATGCTTCACGCAAGTTTGCCCTTGTGCCACCGCAGATGCGCCGCATTTACAATGCGGTGCATCGTAGCGCAAGGACAAGCAGATGCGTGACGTATCTGCAGGCGTAAGGTTGGCGCAGTGCTGAAGTTGTGTCGCAAGCGCGACACAACTTCAGCACTGTTCCAACCTACCCCATACCTAACATGGTGCGTCAAGCCTTACGCCTGCTTCAAGCAGGCGCAGGGTTTTGACGCATCAGAGTTGGGAAAGTGACTCAGTGAAATCTTATAGATTTCACTGAGTCACTTTTCAGGGGCGTTCCTGCAACGGAACGCCCCCCCCTGTGTGGAAACGCCCACATGAAACCTGACGCAGGTTTCATGTGGCGCAGGGCTTTACACCGTGACGCATCTCCATAGATGCATCACGATGTAAATAGGGCGCAACGTGGCGCAGGGTTTACGCCGCCGCTGCATCACAAAAGTGAAGCAACGGCGGCGTAAAAGTGGCACAACTCCAACATAGATCTGCCCCTATGTTGTTAATGGAGAGTTTTTTGTTAAGAACTAAAACAGATGAGGTCTGTAGTGCCATAATGCAAGTCTTAGAAGAGGACTATAAGCTTTCTCTTTTTTAATACCTATATTTTTGTCTGTATGCAAGGCATTTTCTGTCTTTCAGAATGAGTCTGGGGTCACCGATGATCAGACATATGGCATAATTTTTCACATACCAACATTTTACTCTTCCAACCAACAAAGGGGTGAGGTTTAGTATTAAAAGTGTCTATCTCTCGGTGGAAAGGGGGACACCACCCCTTTCCTCAAATGTTAGCCGAGAACGGTTTCTTCTTCACAGTTCGGTTTTAAACCAAATAAAAGTTGACCAGCCTACATAATTTCTCTGCATGACCACTTCACAAGATGCCAATGCTATGAACGTGCCATCACACTTACTGCATGGACCTAGGGTCATGTGTGTAAGAGAGAACATAGCCTGTGAGTGAAGGGGGGGCTAAGGTGAGCCCTGGAAGTAGGCACATTTTAGGAACCAAGGCTGTGAGAAAGAAAAGGTCCTAGTTGGCAATCCAACCGCAGACCAGCTAGTCGCACGGTTGTTGAAAAGTGCAGTTTGTCACCACTCTCTTCTGAGTGAGCAGAGGTAGAGAGCTCCAGACAGACTCCTTAAGATGTCTCACCAAAGCTCTTGGAAGAAAGGTACCTCAAACACAGGAGGAGGATTTAGGAGGTGGGGGGAGCAAGTGTCTAGACCCACAATATACCAACACCACACTCCCCTCTGAGCCCAGCGCCATGATGTACTTGTGTTCACCAGTATCACAAGGTCTGGTACACAAGTGCCTCGAGGTGAATCCCTTCGCACCAGGAGACTATGCACAGGCCCAGTGCCGCCCAGACAGTGGAGTCACTACACGCTGGTATCCCCGAGACCCACCAGACTCCCCTAGTGTCCTGCGTGCTGCAGCTCATCTGTTCAGAGGTCTGTGGTGCCAACATACCAACCTACAAAGAACAGCTGTGCCTGCTTCACATCCAGCGGCATCATCTACAAAGCCAACTGACACCCCAAGCTGCCTGCCAGACAGGACCAAACCTCACAAGGGCATGTAAAATGTGCAGCAGAAGAGCGAAGCTGGAATCCCAGATGTCCAAGACCACCACGAACAGATGCCAAGCAGTCTCCTCCTGTGCCCCGAGGGGTTGGAAATAAACCCCAGTCCACGTGCATCAGGTCACACCCCTTCTCATCAACAGGAGGGGGCTTAGCACCCTCCTCTTAGAACTACATTGTCGCTGTGTAACTCCGAGGCCACCTGAGCGATGTTGGAGAGCTCTCTTCGCTCCTTATAGTGTTATCCCAGCAAGTGACCGCTCCGAGCGCTACATTAGTACTCTCACCAACTGCTCAGCATCCTGTAAATCTGTCTTCCCTCATCTCATCTGTAACTACCTGCCTGCCACTCACCCAAACCCAGTGCAGTCACACCCGTGAACAGCTCTGCATCCGTTCACCCCCACCCCTCTTTGTTCTTGCACTCCTCTGTAACACCTCTCTCTTACACAGGACACTGCAGCTACACACACACAATAATCACATGTAGAGAGGTCTATGGCCCCCTTGACACGATTAACACATGCATCCTCCCACACAACGATACATCACTCTTCTCTGTAACAGAGTACCTTCTTGTTTCTTGAGAAGTGCAGGTGCTCTCCCTCTCAAAATGAACATGTGCCGGTGCTCAGTACCGGCCTGTTTAAAGCACTGGGTGTAGGGGTTCTTGGGGCAGGGTCTTCAGGGCGCTGTGGACAGTATCCGGGCTTGATTTGGGAGGGGGGCGAGGTTTGGAGGTGTGGCCCGCGTGCCACCTCCTGCGGACTGTGTAGGTTCCTCTAAAGTGGCAGTGGCTGGATACTGGGTACTGCTGACTCACTCCAGTATCGGGGGCTGGGGCAAGTAGTGTTCGGGGGGGCAGGTAGTGTCCTGGGGTGCAGAGTACCGTGCCCTGAAGACACCCCTATGCTGGCTGGCGGTGTCAGGCCCCCTGAGGGTGCCACGGCCATGCCTTACCCTGCCAGCCCCCCCCCCCCCGGAGAGGAACTTTACAGCCTTGGGGGAGGTCCGGGGTTTCGCGCTCTCCGCCTGGGTGCCCATGGCGATGCGGAGACAGCGGCAAGGTGACAGCGGCGGTGGGCCATGGAGAGGAGAGGGTGGGGCGGGTGCATGGCCCCGCCTCCCGCATGGCCGCCGCCATCTTGGAATGGAGGCCTTCCCGCGGCGTGGAGCCTGGCGCAAAGGAAACACGGAGTGCGTTTGTTCTTTATCCGGTGCGACGTTCACAGCCACGCAGATTGGATAATGTGATTATATACTTAATGTCGAAAACAGTGTTTTCAATATTATTAGTTAAAATGTAACCACTTATTATCCTTACTATAACCGTGTTCTGTGTATACCAAAATACTTAAAGTTCCATCTACTTTAGGTGTGCCTCTGCTGTCGAGTAAACGGTCTTCCAGTTCGTTCTTTACAACGAGACCAGACCTGTTCCAATATGGCCGACATCGCGGACAAGCTTTGGCGAGTATCCTCAGCAGGGTCCTCCTTTTGAGGAAAGAGTTTAGCGAGTGCGTGCACATGAGAGGTGGCGCACGGCCGCGTCAGGGAGGGCAAAGGGCTGAATGGAAAGGAAAATAAGGTACGAACAACAGAAGTGGGAGGGGCGGGCAAGAAGGCTCCTACAGCGGGAGGGGTGGCACGGGAAAGTAGTGCTCAGGAAACACGCAGTAAAGGGGCCAATAGCCGTGGAAGGAGACATGGCTGTCATAAGGTGGGACTAGCAGCCTCTAAACCAATCAGAAGGCAGCATTTAGAAAGGAAAAGGCCACAAGCCAATGAAAAAGTGGGCAGGGGAGTGGGTGGGGCTTCCCTCACCTATAGTGTATACTGCATGCCTCGCAAAGCGAGCAGCACATGCGCTGCACCACTAGGCGAGACCTAAAAACTATAGACATTCACTGAAATAAATGAATGTTACAGGGGCGTTATAGTTAGGAAATGGAGATTGAAAAAACTTTAGTAATTCACTGAAAAAACAAAAGGTTACAGGGACGTTTTAGTTAGGTTCAGGTTTCACTTGAACAAAGCCAGTGAAATTCAGCCGTTATAGTTAGCTGAGCTAACTATAACTTGCGCCCCCGCAAAGCACCACTTATGACCTCACATATTACATCACTTATGTCATGGTCAGTGACATCACTGATGACATCATCCACAAAATCACTAATGCACCCACTCACACCCCCATAGAACCTTTCATACACCCACTCCCACACAATAATTCACAAACCCATTTACAGACCCATAACACTACTTACACACCCACTCACTAATTCATATATCTACACACACATCCACTCATCCATACAGCCACGCATTCTCCCACTCAGTCACTAATACAGCCACTGATATATTTACTCATCACACCCATACAATCTCTCACACACTGGGTTAGTCAGCTCTAGAGCTACTGACACACCTACTCACTCACCCATACAGTCAATCACACAGCCACTTACTCACCCATACAATTACACACACCCACTTCTTATGCATACAGATACTAACAGGGACTTACTCACATACAGTTGCTGACACAAGTACACACTTACCCATACAGCCACTTATATACCCCACGGCTCACCTATACTGCCCTTTACATACCCAGGTACTAACCCACATACCACTGGCACATCCATTCACTCACCCACACAGCTGTACACACTCACCCATACAGCCCCTCACACATGCATTCACTAACCTATACAGCTACTGACTCACCCACTCATTCATCATTACAAGCAGTTGCACACCCCCTCACCCAGATACCCATACAGGTACTCAGACAACCAATCACCCATACTGCAACTCATGTACCCACTCACACACTCATACAGCCACTTAGACACCAACTGACAGACTGATACAGACATTCACACAACCAGTCACTCACCCATACATTCTCTGAGACAGCTAATCACTCACTTATACAGTCAATCACACACCCACTGAATCATCCAGACAGACACTCATACACCCAGAGATTCACCAAAACACCTTGGTATTTATATTTTACACTTAAACTCTATAAAAACAGTCAGTCACTGGATGATGTCATCAGTGATGCCATTAGAGATGTCATGAGTGATGTAATATGTGAGGTCATAAGCAGTGCATTGTGGGGGTGTGAGTTATAGTGAGCTCATCTAACTATAACTGCTGAATTTCACAAGTTTCATACGAGTGAAAATTGAGCCTAACTATAACGGCCTAAACATACACACACTTAGCTATAGAGGATTTCAACCAACCCTCTCATCAATTGGTCTATTATTGTGTCATTCTCATTTTTTATCCATCCACTACAGCGTACAGCTTGGGACAGGATAGTGAGCCAAGCTATTGCCTAACTTTCCTGCAAGTGATGGCATTCTTCCCCTTCACAAGAAGTGAATCCACACACAAAGTAGTGCCCTTAAGAGGCAGTGGCTACCATGGCAAAGTGCCCTTTTGAGATCAAAAATATATTTGCTTTTAGACAATTTCTTTTTAAATATTGATGTGTGGCCGATAGGTTCCACATCAATAAAGTTTTGCAAAAACTGAGAAAACAAACAATAACAAAGCAAAAGGCCTATTAGCTTTGCCATTGTTTGTTTCATATTCTAGAACATTCAAACCCAGTCAAGATCACAAAACGTTCTCAAACAGCTAAATAAATGTCAATATTTAAAGATCAAAATGAGGGTGACATCTGTACACAACTGGAAACATTATCAGCATGTCACACAGTGGAGGGGGAGTCAGGCAGTGATAGTAGGTCAGGCAAGCATTTTTTTTTAAAGTAGATTTTTAGGAATGGCGCCAGTGCAAGGCACATGAGATTCGGCCCAGCCTGTCACTTTGTGGCCTCACTGTGACCGTTGCTGAGCAGTAGCATCATCTTAAGAGAGTGATTCTACGTTTTGTGGTCTATGCTGGCTGGGTGAGGGAGGCAAGTTGAAATTATTTTCAGTGACTATGTTCACTGTCTGGAGAAGACTGCATGCTGCGGTTTGCCAGGAGTCTGAGTTAGAAATCGACTGGGCAGCTGAATCTTGAACAAACAGTACTGGGTGATACCAGTACTCCACAAAAATTTAAAAGCCATCCCCACAGTGAATAAGCCATCTTTTACCAATATACCAGACCTGGATTACTGTGTGCAAAAATTCTCTTAAATGGAGGTGTAGGGAACAGCGGAAACAGACATGGAAACCATGAAAGGTAGTTGCAAGATTGACAAGCATTTGCAGTGCAATAGGTCCTGCATTTACGACAGTTTGAGCTATTGACATAGTAAAACACAATGCCTTCCTTTATGTGTTCAGAAAACCTGGAAAGTACAAAGTGCGTAACAAAACAAAACACATAACTAAAGGGCAAGACCTATTGCAATGCAAATGCTTCTTTTGGAAGTTTCTCAATTTTTTTGCTTTCTTTGTAAACTGATGCCGTGACTTGGTACTCTTTACGTTTGGCCCTCATTCTAACCCTGCACAGGTAGTTGCATGGGCCCTCTAACACCTGTGTCAGGCAGAGAGAGCGCTGTATCCTACTGCTGCTGAGTCTGTCACAGAGGGTAGGACAGCAGAGAAACAGTGCAAAGGAAAGTAACCGGGAGAGACAGTGAGGGAGAAAGGATGGAGGAATAGGAGAGGGAGACAGAGAGGGGGAGAGGTGCACCGGGTGGTAATGGGAAATGAGAGGTGGGATAAGAGCGAGAGGGGCATAACAAAATGCAGAGTGTGCGAGACAGGAAGGATGAGGAGGATATGTGGTGCAACAGTAAGAGATATGGGAAGGGGATACACATCTGGGAGGGAGGGAAGATGAGCGACAGGCAGGTTAAGAGATTAAAGAAACAGTGATGGAGAAACTTAGGAGAAGAGCGAGAAAGGTAGAAAGGGAGGGGTCAAGGGAGACATGAGGACCATAGTGAGGGGAGATGAGGGAGACTGGGAGGAGATTGACTTGCCAAACAAAACTATGAGTCAATGGACTGGTAATCACCAAAGTTCATGTATACGTTCTGTAAAACCTTAAGAAGGGTATTTAAAATGTGGTCTTTGGTCAACAAGTCCTGACCGATTAGGCAAAGGAAGATTAAGCCGGCGTCCGAATGCTGTGTGGACTGGCAGCCATTGTAAATTACAAACAAGTGGCCGCAATTACTGAAACAGGTGTTATGTTTTTTAGTGCTCTCAGTCATTTAAGCTGGCAATGGTGGCCACTGGATCAGTCCTTGCTTCCCAGCTTGACCAAATTGTGTGATCCAAGGCAAATACTTATTTCTCCATTTTGAGTCTTCTTCAGGATATGCTCTGTACAAAAATCTCCAATGTTTAATTTAATTAAGTATAATGTTACTCTGTGCAGAATAGGAATCTAGGCCACATATAGGGTACACATGACAACAGACTTACCTCTTAGACAGGTCTGCTATCAGACTAGTGACAGGAATGTTTCTTAGTGCATCACTTGTAACAAATACTTATCAATGCATTGATATCCGATATTTCACTGTGAAACGCTTTCACGTGTTAAAGGTTTTAAAGACACGGTATCATATGCTATGGAGATATTTGCTGTATGATTTGCATAGACAACAACAACAAAGCTCGATTTGTGCATGGGTTCTAAGAGTCAGGCCATCTCTTTTCCGCTCTAGCTCGGTTCTCCCTAAATTTGCTGGCTCAACTTCTACTCCTTAATGGCAGTGCCTCATTTAAAAGTTCATGTGCAGGGTCTTAAACAAAGCCCCCCATTCATGAAAGCCCGCTGGATTTGAGGTCCTTTACGCACGCCAAAAAAAAGCCACAATTGTTACACATCACAACAGAGGCAGGACCCTGCATCTGCCTCTTCCAAATAATGCATGGGGAATTAAAGAGCAAAAACGGTAAGAACAAGCGGAGAGAAACATCGTGCCGACCAGGACCTTCCCTCAGAGATTCCAATTGAAATGGGGACTGGTCAAAATGCGTTTTTTTATGATTTCCACACAAATATTATACCATACAAGCACAACCTCGCCCAAACAAAGCACTACATTTTAGTGCCGAATATTAAAGAGTGGCGGGTTCCCGCCTTTGAAACAAAGGACGGCATTGCCGACAACACGAAAGAGCGAGAAGGAGGCAAAAAACAAACGCATCGCACACGCTGCCTCTTGTCCCTGCCCCGGAGCCAAAATACTGACAAAATGGAGTCAAGCTCTCTTCTTTCTCTCTCTAATACAGTCTCCCCGAATCTGAACACTATCGACAAAGAAGAACTTTCTCTTCTCCCCAGTGGGTTCCCCTGCAGCAGCAGCCTGCACCTCAACTTCCGCTTCCGTCCAATGCAGAGGAGGCACTACTGTGTGATTCAGGAAATAGGAAGGACTAGAAAACCGTATCAAGTCATCAAGCGCTGGCAATGACAACCGATGTCCTAACTTCCCTATACAATGTAAAGGTAGGCGAGCCTACAAATTAATAGCAAGACCTGAATTACAGGGTTGGCTCGGGCTGTAAAAGCCGGTGGACGAGCACAATTTGAAAATAGTGGTAGCACAAATGAATATTTATGAATTGTATGGTAGATAAGGGGTGAGAATGAGATGTTCGTGGAATGCTTCAACATACATATTGGGCCAAAAGGGGGGTGCAGCACAGACCACTAGCCAGCTTGTTAAGTGTGAAAAAACGCTGCTTTATTGAAGACAGGTGTATCTTACAAACAATTTCCTTGGCCTGTGCCGTACAAAACTAAACCTCACTAAATATTTTCCTCCTGCCTTACCCCCCACGCCCTCCCCTTAAAGTTTTCCCCTTTGCAACCATTTATAAACCCCCAAATCTTTCCTCCTTTTGTGCCCCGTTAAACTTGTAACTTCTTATCATTTCCTAACATAACTATCTATGTAACCTTCCTATGCTACTTCCCCTTCCTGCGTGCTCCCGGAGTGACATTTTCCAACCAATAAACTGTTACTGTAAACAGATCTGCCAACTATTACCCAGAAAAAACGCCACTCAGAAAATTCTGGCCCCAGACTTTTCTGACATCCCTAACTAGGAACCCTGTAGGTTTCGGATACCTGTGTATGTCCAAAGCCCTGTCCAAAACCTCCTTAATCTGTATAATAAATAACTCCAGTCCATAACGGGACAAATTCACCTCATCTTCTCTGAAAAAATAGACCGCAGCATACCCCAGCTCTGGATGTTCCACTCTCCCAATGCCTTCCCTGTCACAAAATATTCGCATGTCCCGGTTGATCTTTCTTCTGGCCTTATCTATCGCTGCTGGTCTCTCTGCCCCTCTCCAATGCCTCCTGGGTATGAACTCCGACCAGATAACATAAACACTGCCGCTTAATCTCCAAAAGATCCCTCTTCATCTGTTTTAACAGGGCCAAACCCTTACACTGAACCAAGTCATTCTCTCCCAAATGGATAATCAACACATCTGGACAAATCCCACCTCTGATCTTTCTGTTTAACGTTGGAAACAACTCGTGCCACCTCATACCCCCCTTTCCGTTCCACGAACACTGAAAAAACTGAGAATCTAAGCCCAAATTCAAACCGTTCCCTTTTGTAAACTCATAACGTTCCGTCCATTTGACAAAAGAGTGTCCTACAATGCAGATTGATAATTCCACCGCAACAGGCCCCGCCACCGCACCTCAAAAGACACATATATGAGGAAGGAAATGAACATTATGCGTCCCCTTCTCCAAAGCCCCTCAGCCGAATATAAGTTTTGAAGCAATTGGACTTCCAACGCCCTAAGCGCATAATCTCCTCCCTCCCCCATCCTCTCTTCGCTGCATCTGTGGCTGCCCCTATGCGGAATGAATGTGTCCCAAACTGTCTAGGATCCTCCCCCATGCATTAGAGCGCTCACCTCAGGACCCAGAGCAGCTATACACCAGCATCCTGTTGCCCTCTTTTTGTCAGAAAACCTCCTTGTCACCCTGCTCCAACCCCCTGGCCATGATCCCCCCCAAGCTGCCGAACACACTGTTTTGTCCTCCACCGGTCCCATGACCACCCTCTTCCCCACTCCCCGCTGGTCTGTTTTAGATCGCTTGAGCCGCACTGCCACCGCGTCGACCCGCAGGTCCACGTTCCCCCACTGCACCCCTTGGGCCCCCCTCGCACCCAGCAGCTCCGAAACCTGAAAAGCCCCGAAGTACATCCACGACATTAGCGTGGAAAGCAAAACCACTTCTTCCGCATTGCGGCATAAGCCGTATCAAGCCGGCCAATATGCAAACCGACAATGGCCTTCTCTGCTGAGGTCTGCCACCCATCTCTTGTGCCCAACCTTCCAGTAATCGACTGCCTAATTCCCCCGCCAAAGGCGCATAACCCCACCACAACTTGCCCATGAAAGCTATGGCCGACAACTTGCCTGCTATCGTTACCTTAGACAAACCTTTGTCAATCATGGACAAAGTGAACTCCACCACCTGCTCCTCCCTTACCCATTGCCGTCCACGGCAGTGTGCACCACTGTCAAGAAATTCCCGCCATGCCTGTTCATTTGCCCTCCATGTGGATGAGGCCAGTGACCCTCGCACCAACTGTATGACACTTTGTCTCCTACATACCACATCCCTGCTGGAACCGGCGTCCTTCCCTTGTACGCCTCCGTGACTAGCCCATGGAACCTCTGCCACTGTGAATGAGACAAAGCGTCTGCAATGTCATTGTCCACTCCCGGCACATGTCTGGCCTGAAACAAGATATCATGCTCCAAACATCTCAGCACAAAAACCCGCAACAACTTGAGAACTTGGGCGTCCCTGGCTGATTGTCTGTTCACTACCTGAACGACTGACCTATTGTCCACTTTAAAGATCACCTTCTTATGCGCCAATTCCCGCGCCCATACTGTCACAGCCACAACCAGTGGAAAGAGCTCTAGAAAGGCAATACTCCTCCCCCCATTCTTCCAGTGTGGTGGCCATTCTTCTGCGCACCACCTCCCTTGCCAGTAGAGCCCAAAGCCTCCTGCCCCGGCCGCGTCTGAGGAGATCGTGACATTCCATTCCCATTCTTCTGGGGTTGCCATAGGTATGCCGTTGAAATGTTACAGAAAGGTGCGCCACATGCACAAATCCTCCTTAGTTCCAGCCGACAGGCGCATATGATGTTGCGGCATTGTCAGGCCCGCCTAAGACATCCCCAACCTCCTGCAAAAAGTTTGCCCTGCTCGCATCACCCTGCATGCAAAATGTTGTTGTACTAGCAAGACCTGTACCTCCCTAAACGTCACCACTTTTTTGGCCAGCAGACCGTCAATCAACATCAGCATGTGCCGTTTTTTGTCCATCATCAAACGGGCTTCCATTGCCCCCGAATCCAGTTCAATACCAAGAAATGACAACACTGTACTGGGACCTTGTGTCTTCTCTGGCGCCAGGGGCACACCCAGGTAGCCCATGAGCTCTTTAAAACTTGCCAGCTGCTGCTGACAGTCCGCAGAAACGGGCAGTCCCACCAGGAAAAAGTCATCCAGGTAGTGTGTCACTGTCTCTTTGCCAGTGTGCCATGAAAAAACCCACTGCAGGAATGTCCTAAATCACTTAAATAATGCACAAGATATGGAACAGCCCATTGGCAGTGCCTTATCCACGAAAATGGACCCCTCGAACTGGATGCCGAACAGTTGATAATCCTCCGGGTGTACTGGAAGCAATCTAAATGCTGACTTTATGTCACACTTCGCCATGAGTGCTCCTGCCCCTACTGTGGCAACCAGATGTTGTGCGACATGTACCGAGGCGTAAGACACGGAAGACACCTCGGCCACTATGAACTCATTAACTGACGCCCCTTCCCGCCATGACAGGTGCTGTATCAACCTGTATTGCCCCGGTTCCTTCTTTGGTACCACGCCAACTGGGGAAATAATCAGGTCCCGAATGGGACTGCTCCTGAACGGACCTGCAATCGCCCATCCTGCACTTCTTTTAACAATTTTGCCCGCACTACTGGACTGTGTGTCTTTGCAGATTTCAAATTCTCGGCCCACCAAGCGGGCCTCGGACCCTCATAGCCCAGCCCGAAACCCTCCTGAAAACCCTGCTGTAAAAGCTCTGCTTCTTTGGTCCGTGGATATGACGCCAGAAATTCCTCCAGACAGTCCAGTTTAATGAGAGTATGAGCCTTTGCCCATAGTCCCTAGTCCCCCCTTCCCCTCCTACCCCCTGCTGCATGCTGCGAGGCCTGGTTGGACTGCTGCCCTTGCCCAGTAACTCCTGCCCCCAGCATTGCACCACAGGGTATTTTCCTGCTCACTTCGAGCATTCGTGCCGAAACTTGCAGTATTGTCTAGCGCACGTGCTCTTGTTGAAATCCCAGCACGCTCCCCGTGTGTCCCCGGTGCTGTTCCCTGTATACCCCACCCCCCTGTGGGTAGGGCGGTTCTGAAAGGGGCACGAGGCAAACGGGAGACCGCTAGCCGTGCAAATTGTCTTCCCGAACTTTGCCCC
This sequence comes from Triturus cristatus, assembly GCF_964204655.1. NCBI lineage: Eukaryota > Metazoa > Chordata > Amphibia > Caudata > Salamandridae > Triturus > Triturus cristatus. The sequence goes on along the minus strand of NC_140579.1, from coordinate 875,499,617 downwards.
CCCCCCCCATAGTCTGTTGGTAGAGGTCCGAATCTATCTCTCCCACTTAGCCTCTGGATCCCAGGCCAACCGCGCCCTAAATGCCTCATCGTAATGCGACCACGCGTACCCTCCGTACGTGACTTGCGCCTGTCGAATCACATCCATGTATTTATACAATGCCACGGACCTGTCGGGGTACTTTTCACAGTATACATTGGCGAAAATCAGAAATGCCGCCGACGATGGTTATTGGCACCCACGGCCTCTTAGCAAGCTCTTAGCAAGCTCCAACTCCTCCTCTTTGGACCCTTCTTTCACCGTAAGCTCCCTATGCAGCAGCTTCAGCATGTCCACGAATTCGCCCTTCCAGATTCTCTCTTTGGTGGCCAACATAAGCTGGGCCCCCAAGGGCTTAGTAATCCCCATGTACTGCAACTTCTTCACTGGAATATTGTGACTCTCCTTACCCTCCTCCTTGGACACCCCATCGGCCTCTTTTCCTCCCGCAGCTATTACTCCCTAGTTTCCCGTTGCCTGCCCCTCCGGGGGGGCTGGGTGCCGCAGCCTTTTCGCTCTTAACCCCACCCTTGCGCTGCGACTCTGTCCCCACACCTGTGTCTTTGACATACGCACTCTTCCTCAAGTGCACCTCCCACTCCTCCCCCCACGCATCCGTACCCACCGACACCTTGCCTTGCGGTTCCTCACCTGGTGTCCTCCCTTCTACCCTCCTTTTCCCCCATCCCCCTGCATGTGCCATTGTGCCTAACCTGGTGTAAAGGTCGGCATCCTGACCGGATCACGCCGCTTAACCAGTTGTGAAGGAGGGGCTGCCACACTACTCACCTTGTCTTGTCTTTCCGGACCTTTCTGTAAAAGACTGAACACGTTATTACTGCCATCCCCCCTCCCTTCAGCCTGCCCTTCCTCTTCTCCTATTATTTCCCCTTCTTCAACGCTCTCCTCATCATAATCTAATAGCAATGGGCTGTCCTCCACGGACTCCAGCCTGCACAGACTCGCTCATTCCCTGCCTGTGCGGAATGTCAATGGGCCGTCCTTCGTGGACTCCAGCCTGCTCAAACCCGCTTGCTCCCTGCAAGTGCAGAGTAGTTCCCCTAAATCAACACTCCCTTGCCGCTGCTCTGCGTGCTTGCCCTTTGGGTCCCGTGTTGAACTCCATGAAACCTGTGCCTGCTCCCTTGAGGCCGCATCGACCCATGGGGGTTGTGGCATCGGAGACTGTTTGTCCCCCCTTCTGCGCACCACCTCCTGCACGTCCCTCGTTGGAGCCCGGCCACCCGCATGAGGCAGAGCCGGCCCATCATCTCGGTAGGGTGGAGCCGCATGAAACTCTCCTGAGTACCTCACCTGCTGCCCCAGCCAAGGAAAAGTGGAGTCCGACATGCCGGGGTTAGTCCTGACCTCTGCCCTAAAACCCCTGAATACCCGTGCCCACGTTCACCTGTTACCCATCCCAGGCCCGACGCACCGAACAAATGGTCTCCCTGCCATGCAGGAGTGCCCCCCTACTCCCAGCCCAGCCCCCGACCGTAATGCCACAGCCCCCTTCCCCGGGACCCCCCACGCCCTCCTCCTCCCCTTTGCTCCACTCCAACGAATCCACCACCCTCTTGTCCGCGTGGCCTTCCCAAGCCCGGTTGACCTGTGGTACGCTCCCCCTCCCTGTCTCCGGGGCACCCCCACCTCTCCCTCTCCGACCACCGTTGTTTGAGCCCTTCTGGGGCCCACTCCAGCCATCCCCCCATCTCCAGGGACGACATTGGTCCCCACCATGGCCCTCCCTTTTCCGCCACCTTACGGAAACCGGCCGATCCCTCCCTCGCCCCCTTTCCACAGTATACGTTGGCGAAATTCAGAAATGCCGCCGACGATGGTTATTGGCACCCGCGGCCTCTTAGCAAGCTCTTAGCAAGCTCCAACTCCTCCTCTTTGGACCCTTCTTTCACCGTAAGCTCCCTATGCAGCAGCTTCAGCATGTCCACGTATTCGCCCTTCCAGATTCTCTCTTTGGTGGCCAACATAAGCTGGGCCCCCAAGGGCTTAGTAATCCCCATGTACTGCAACTTCTTCACTGGAATATTGTGACTCTCCTTACCCTCCTCCTTGGACACCCCCTCGGCCTCTTTTCCTCCCGCAGCTATTACTCCCTGGTTTCCCGTTGCCTGCCCCTCTGGGGGGCTGGGTGCCGTAGCCTTTTCGCTCTTAACCCCACCCTTGCGCTGCGACTCTGTCCCCACACCTGTGTCTTTGACATACGCACTCTTCCTCAAGCACACCACCCACTCCTCCCCCCACGCATCCGTACCCACCGACACCTTGCCTTGCGGTTCCTCACCTGGTGTCCTCCCTTCTACTCTCCTTTTCCCCCATCCCCCTGCGTGTGCCATTGTGCCTAACCTGGTGTCAAGGTCGGCGTCCTGACCGGATCACACCGCTTAACCAGTTGTGAAGGAGTGGCTGCCACACTACCCACCTTGTCCCGTCTTTTCGGACCTTTCTGTAAAAGACTGAACACGTTATTGCTGCCATCCCCCCTCCCTTCAGCCTGCCCTTCCTCTTCTCCTATTATTTCCCCTTCTTCAACGCTCTCCTCATCATAATCTAATAGCAATGGCCTGTCCTCCACGGACTCCAGCCTGCACAGACTCGCTCATTCCCTGCCTGTGCGGAATGTCAATGGGCCGTCCTCCGTGGACTCCAGCCTGCTCAAACCCGCTTGCTCCCTGCAAGTGCAGAGTAGTTCCCCTAAATCAACGCTCCCTTGCCGCTGCTCTGCGTGCTTGCCCTTTGGGTCCCGTGTTGAACTCCATGAAACCTGTGCCTGCTCCGTTGAGGCCGCATCGACCCATGGGGGTTGTGGCATCGGAGACTGTTTGTCCCCCCTTCTGCGCACCACCTCCTGCACGTCCCTCGTTGGAGTCCGGCCGCCCGCATGAGGCAGAGCCGGCCCATCTTCTCGGTAGGGTGGAGCCACTTGAAACTCTCCTGAGTACCTCACCTGCTGCCCCAGCCTAGGAAAAGTGGAGTCCGACATGCCGGGGTTAGTCCTGACCTCTGCCCTAAAACCCCTGAATACCCATGCCCACGTTCACCTGTTACCCATCCCAGGCCCGACGCACCGAACAAATGGTCTCCCCGCCGTGCAGGAGTGCCCCCCTACCCCCAGCCCAGCCCCCGACCGTAATGCCCCAGCCCCCTTCCCCGGGACCCCCCACGCCCTCCTCCTCCCCGTTGCTCCACTCCAACGAATTCACCACCCTCTTGTCCGCGCGGCCTTCCCAAGCTCGGTTGACCTGTGGTACGCTCCCCCTACCTGTCTCCGGGGCACCCCCACCTCTCCCTCTCCGACCACCGTTGTCTGAGCCCTTCTGGGGCCCGCTCCAGCCATCCCCCCATCTCCAGGGACGACATTGGTCCCCACCATGGCCCTCCCTTTTCCGCCACCTTACGGAAACCGGCCGATCCCTCCCTCGCCCCCTCCCCGCTACCCGACCTGTCATGGGGCCCCCGCTTGCCTCCTCTCCTCACTGCACCCTCCCCGCATCCCACCAGGCTACCCTCCCCCCAAAACCCCCCAGAACTCTTGTAGCCCCCAGCTCCGCCCTCCTGGGCTCCCCACCAACCCCGTGACCCTCCCCCAGGGGTTCCACATCCCCCCTGCTGCTTTCCACTCCCTGCCGCTCTCCACCAACAAGGGCAAAGACCAGTCGCTGTCCAGATTGATGGAGGCGGCCCCCCACAGACCTGCTTCGTCACCGTGGTTCTCCTTACCAATGGAGCCCCCCTGTCCCCCACGGAGCAGCGAACCCCCCCCCCCTCGTGCAGCCTTATCCCACGCGGCCTGCTTAGCAGTGCGGCCGCACCCCCCAGGCCCGTTATCTCGCCGTCTTCGAGCCTGCGGCGGCAAGCACGCTAGCACCGCCGCCGCGACCCCGCTTGCTGACCGCCTTGGTGGCCTCACCTCAATCGCGGGCCACAGCATGTCTGTGCGGCTCGCTTCCGCCAGAAGGCGTAAAGCCTCGTTCACCCACGGATCCTCCGCCATTCCGAATGCTGCAAACTGTCGCAACAAAAACAGCACACTCGAGCAGCTCGATAAGTATCCCGCGATGCGCTCCGCCGACCTGCAAAACGCTCGACCAGAAACTCCACAAATCCACCAATGCGCACAAACTTATCTTCTCAAGATGAGATGGTTCCTGATTATTTGAGGACGCTTTAAAGATGACTATCTCTTTACTTCATAGGCACTCACAACATTAAACTGGCCCTGGGTTTTTTGAGGAGGGCTTGCATATTACTTTCTCTGTTTTGGTTTAATTTTTGTTACAAAAAATAAAGCCTTATAGATAATTTCAGAATTATTTGCTTATTAGTGAACAACGAACACTGTTTAGATATTTCACAAGTATTCATTTACATACAAATAAATGGTGCTTCATACTAATAGGTTCTTCACACACCACTAAGTCGAGTGTAGTATGCTGCCTTACTGGAAATGGGTATTTAATATTAACATTATGACAAGTCATTCTAAAGGGCAGTCTCTCTACCCTAACTTTCACTCTGCCTTCTTCCTCTGCTTATCTCTGCTCTTATTTCTTTTTTCCAGTGATTAATTTGTGCCGGTGCTTTCCGGAGCTTAGCACCGGCACTTATTTATCAGCGCTGGGTTTTGACCTGCCTGTGACTGCATAACATGTGTCACACAATAAAATACGTGTTCACATTCTCACTTTGTCTCCGAGTCTCCGTGAAGAGCTGTGCCAGTAATAAATCCATTCCCTTCAGTCAGTGCTGCCGGTAGGCAGGCCACTGACTGGGCTGGATTTGGTCATGTGGGCTGCGCGAGGCAGTGTGTGTAACCTTTTTAAAATTGTCGCCGCCGCCCGCCTTATGATCAGGACACACGCATGATGCACAGGCAGTGCGGCACTATTAGTTGAAGCTGCGTGTCGTGCAGCAGCTGGTAACCAGTAAGTAACCAACAGTTGATTTTCTTGAGCGTGGTGGTTTGCATGAACGTTACTGTTACAGAATGCAAAATTAGGGCTGAGACCGATAGTTACGTGCCCGTTAGACTCCTCTTCGCATCTCAGAAGCAGTGAGTTGTTCAGAAATAGAAAGGTGTTGGGAAATCTGACATTGTCCCATGGCAGGAAAAACAGCACCCCACTCAAATATGATATTGTTTCTTTGCTCTCTGATTAACGCCTTGTGCGCTGAAGGATTGCTTACTACCCTCACTACCATCCTCGGTTTTGGCCCTACTGTGCATTTGCAGTGGAGTTTAATGTTCGGGAGGCACTTGCCCCTTCAATGAACGCAGTCAGACTGTCGAGCGCTGCAGAATTTTAACACACATTAATACAAAACAGTGCCCGGTGCTATTAAAGAAAAAAACCACATCAAGTTTTGTCAGAAACAAAACAGCATTTGTTTTGCAGATTATATTACAAATATGAACCCATAAGTAATAATTTAACTTTGCTATTGAAGCACGGACATGCTGTTTTGTTAACACTGTGCTTTTGAGTAAACGTGCTTTTGAGTAAAAGGGTGGCAGCCTGAAACTCGCCCGATGCAGAAATATTTCAGGCCTCCTGGCCTTGCCTTGGGGACAATGCCAAACTGTGGTTAGTTGCAACTGTAGCCGGGGCTGTTGAATAATAATGGCAGCTCGCAGTGAGACCAGTGTCCCGGCGCAGTGGTGTGTGTACTGCCTGGCAGGGTCCAGATGGATGTCAGCCTTTGTTTTGGGCACATATAACTGCAGCGACATTTCTGGCCTTGGAATTCACCTAAAATGGGCTGAGGTGGAGAGAGGAAACCGAAAGCATCCAGGTGCACATTCCCAGGTGAATCCGTGGGCAGCCAGCTCTTAAGTGCAAATTCCACGGGGAAGTCACTGTCACAATGAGGCCACGGTTTAACTACTGGCCTGACGCAAAGTAATGGGGCCCCTCTGCAGATTGTGGTGAGGGACCACCATGACTCCAATCTCTCAGTGAGATTCATAAGCAGGGTCGGATTGGAACATAATTAGGCCCGGGCGCTCCCCAAAAAACCGTCCCACATTCCCGTATCGTCCGTTTCATTAATCACACCAGAGAGTTAGTCTCATTAGAATCTGGCAGGCTATTTTTTGTTATTGGTTTTGTAGTTTTATATAGTGTGAACTCTGCCTATTGGCACTGGGGCAGTGTACATGAGCACCTGTAACATTACACAAGATCCACTTTATTTTTCTTTAAGGTGAGACAATCTTAATTTAAGGGAGATTACATGATTTTCCCAGAATCACAGGAAGTTGAGCTGACGCCGGTACTTGCACATTGTTCTGTTAGCAGCTCTGACTATGAGCAACATCCAATTTGTTTTTTTCCCTGGGAAAGGCGGTCTCACAGCGAGGCTTCTGCAAGAGCTCCCTATTCCCCCATCCCTCCAAAACAAGGCCCAAAAGAGGTGACAAAACCCGGCTTAAAACAGGAGCCTCATGATGAAGGTGTTAACTGACGGAGAACTCACCTGTGCTGCAAGAGTGTGCACCATGCAGATCACATACATGTATTTTATGTGCATAGCTCTGTGGGTTACTACTTTTGCCACAAAAGATCCTTTTGTTTCTGTACAGTTCACATGTTACAATAATAATCTAGCTCAGTGAGCTATGAACTGCCATCAAAGAGCTGCATGCAAACTACATGGTACAGGTTACAAAGTTATGTGGTTTTCAGTCTTTCATTATCTTAATGTTGCTAAAACGGGTTTGTTTGGGTAGAAGTAAATTCTTATTAGTAATTGTAACCCTAACCACTGTGTTACGTTTTGAATCTCAAGTTTGTGCTTCTCCAGCTCAAGCACTCTTAAAAAATGGCTACACCTGGTAGTGCCTTTGGTCTAATGTAACATTTTCTATACACTGACTTACACATATATTATTCATTGTCTTTATGTGTGTTTGATGTAAAGTGCTCCGACACCATAATCTAGTATGAGAAGCGCTATAAAACAAATAAAATACATGAGAAAGGGGCTATGGAGAGATGAGGGGCGGAGGACTGCCTATCAAAACTTTACTTGAAGAAGGCTCCTATGCTGAAATTCTGATTGCGCATTACATCTGGCTTTCAGCAATGCCAGTTAAGGATGTGGGTGGAGCCAATAGAGTGAGTGGGTGGAGCCGGGGAGAGTGGGTGTTGGCCTTAGACAATTATTTGAGCACCTGGACTTCATATTTTCCAAATTAATCACTGCTTTTTTCCGCAGCCTCATTGCTGAGTTCATTTATCATCACACAATGTTTTCATTTTCACATTTTCACAATGGGGGCGTGGCTACGAGCGTCAAGATGGCGGTCGCACCTTAAGTGTGCTCCGGACCCCTCCGTCATCCGCTCGGCCATCCACTGCCATCGGGACCACCTGGCACCTTGCATCACATACCTGGATGCCTGGAGGCCTCTGAAGCTCCCTTTGAGTTGTTGGGCGCTGCTTTTGAAGTGGGGCGGGCCACTGCGGCCTCTCGGACCCGCCGTGTGGAATCCTCAAGATGGCGGCCGCTGCCGTGCAGAGTCCCGGGCTATTGCCGGTCCGCTGTTCGTGGCCCACCGGCCCCGAGTCTGATGCCTTACACAGCCGGAGAGAGACGGTGGAGGACTGGCGCTGTCGTCCTGGGCTGGCCGGCTCTCCCGAGGTGGGACTAAAGTGTTTGCCGCGGCGCCGCGAGGTGCTTCTGTGCTCGCGGGCCGCTTGTAACGCTCCTGCTGACCTTGCTGGATCCTCTTTGTTGCCCCCAAGGCATGGCCTGATGTGTCCGGTGCGGTTGGACCTCCCCACGTTGCAGTGTACCGGTGCCGGTGAACCCCTGTTGGCCCTGAGGCCCGGTCTGGCATTGTCTGTGCCACAGGCCCTCATCGGCGGTGAGTGCGGTGGGCCGTGGTGGTCCCTTGTTGCCCTCGGACCCAGTCTTGCTTCACTGATGCCGTGGGGCCCAGCGGGTACGCGGCCTGCTGGGGGGCGATCCCCTGTTGCTCCTGGGGTCTGCGCCTGCTGTGTGGACCGCTGGCAGCGGCGCCCTACTATTGCCCCCTGAGACCCGGACAGGGGTCGTTGGCGTGGTGGGCCTGCATTGAGTAGGAGGCTTTTTGTTGCCGCTGAGGCCCGCATGGACATCGCCTGCACCGCGGGCTGCCGCCAGTGGGGCAGCCTTCTAGGTGCGGCACTCTCCGGTCGCCCCTGGGGCCCAGACGGACGTCGCTAACACCACAGGCCTCCATCTGAATTCACGAGGGGAAGGCTGGCCTACGCCCCTGCTGTGACCTGCAACCTGGGCCGCTGCTGCAGGCACTGCCGGTCATCGTCTGCTGGATGGTGCGCTTCTGTGAACCGGCCTGCAGGTAAGGAGTGGGGGGTGCGGTGGTCTCTTGTCCTGGGGTGTGGGTTCGGCGGTCAATCGGGCAGCAGCCGGGGTGAGGGGGGACCCCCTGGTTGGCACGGCTCCTCTCCCTCCCTGCTCCCCACTCCTGGTGTGTCACCTTGGACTTGCTGGTAGGGAGAACCAACCCCTCCTGCACAGTGGTGGTGATGGCGTAGCCCGCTGGGCGTCTTCTCTCTGGCCTGGGGCATGGGCGTGAGCACTTCGGCCACCATTTCGGGTGGCGGTGTCCCTCCGAGGGATATAAACGGTGGTCTGGTGGCTCCCTGGGGCTATGGCTGCAGCCACGTGAAGCAGGACTTGCGGGCCATCTAATCCTTTCCTTGAGCCGCCAACATACCCCTGGGGAATTCTGCCCGCTTCGACCCTCCAGTCCGGGACCCACTGCCCTTCCTGGATCTCCTCGTCTGCTGTGGGTTGTTGCCCCGGCGGACTGCTCTGTGGCTCTGTCGGAGGGGTGCCAGCATACAGCCCTTGACCACGACCCTCCTCCTTTATCCCTCTCCGCACCTCTTGAGAGTCGGATTGGTCCGTCCCAAGTCTTCGCACCGGCTGCTTGCACCTGACGGCTCCCTAGTTCACCTCCGTTGCTTCGTCGGCTTCCCATTGTGGGGTCCGGTTGGGGGGTCTTTGGGAACCCGCACCTCCCCAGGGCTGATCATGGGCAGAACGGACAGATCGGCAAAGTTCCCCGCCACCCAGACAAAAATGTATCGCTTCACCACCTCGGATGTGGGGGCAACCGGGGGAGTGGCTGAGCAGGAGGCTCCTCCGTCCGCAGACTTGGCCACCATCCTCCAGGCCATCCACGCATCCCAGACCTCGGTGGAGGGCAAGATCACAGAAGTGAGAGTGGACATGACTCTCATCAGGCAGGATCTTCGCAACGCGAATGCCCGGATTAAAGAGACTGAAACCAGGATCTCCACTGTGGAGGACGACGTGCAGCAACTTAAGGGGCAGGTGGCCCGTCTATTGTCCCACACTCAGGAGTTGCATCGTCGGGCGGAAGACGCCGAAAAAAGGTCCCGACGCAACAACCTCCGCCTGGTGGGCTTCCCGGAGGGAGTGGAGCAGGGCAGCGCGGTGGACTTCCTAGAGAAGTGGCTGAGGTCATGGGTCCCCAGGGGCTCTCTATCCTCTTGGTTTGCGATTGAGCGGGCTCACCGGTCCCTGGCCCCCAAACTGGTGCAGGGTGCACCTCCCCGCCCGATCATAATGCGGGTTCTTAATTTCAAGGACCGAGACGCCATCTTGTCTGAAGCCCGCAAGCAGCAGCGGCTCTACCATGAAAATTGTATTATCATGATCTTCCCAGATTACACCCGCGAGGTCCAGGTCCAGGGCCAGCGTCGCTCTTTTGGAGAAGTTAAGCAAAAATTGAGGGTACTTAACATTCAGTATCGACTCCTCTTCCCGGCTCGCCTGCGAGTGGTGTTCGCAAACAAGACATTGTTTTTCGACAGCCCGACAGAGGCTTGGACCTGGGCAATGGAGGAGCGCCCTCTGCGGGCTGAGGGAGGTGCCCTGGGCTGGGGGGAGAGGGGGGCGGACTTGGCCATCTCACTCCCTCTGCTCCTCAGCCTCCACGTAATCGATCCCGCAGGAGCCGTGACCGGAGGCGGGCCCGCTCGGATTCCACAGCAGCCAATCTTGATCAAAGAGGGAGCATTGACTGGGAGGCGCTCTGGTTCCTCCGGCCGCCTGGACGGCGTAGTCGCTTCGCCCCGGTCTTCTGTGATTGACCTCCCAGACACGGACCTCTCACGTAGCCCGATGCTCCTGAAGGACCCTGCTTGAGCCGGTCTCTGCCTGCCGGGCCTGGATCCGCAGCCGGAGACAGCGCTCTAACTTAGAACACTTCCTACTTTCCCGATGGTTTCATAAACATGCATCCGGACATGAGGAGGAGTCCTCCACGCTTCCCCATTCCCAAGCGTTTTAGTTTGGTTGTTCACCCTGTGAAGTTGTGTATTGTTCAAATGGGGGGTCGGCAGATGCTTCTGTTCCTGAAGTGTAGGGTGGGGGTGGGGGCAAGGGGGGGTTTGGGAAGGTTTTTCCCCTTACATTGTTATGTTTCTTGTTGTTTTTTGTTTCTATCATGGAATGTCACAAGCTACCAGTGGGAGGGAAGGGTGTGCCCCCGTAGCAAGAGAATGCGCACATCACCGCGGGCTCCCAAGCACGTCTGAATACCCAAATCAATATACACGTCCTAGACCAGGTAACACCTACCATGACCGCTAATACTTCGCCTAGGACGTCTCTCCACGTGCTGTTGTGGAACGTCAATGGCCTGTTGGATTGGCACAAACGCACGGCGGTCCTAAGGTATGCCAGCGTCTCCACATAGATATTCTCATGCTCCAGGAAACGCACCTCCTAGGTAACTGCTGCCCCTTCTTAGCTCGTTATGGTTATGATAGAGTATGGCACTCTGGCTTCTCCAGGGGCTCACGAGGGGTGGCCATCCTCCTGAGGCGCACCCTGCCCTTCGTCCTCTCCCAAGTGATTCATGATCCTCAGGGTTCATCTGTGACAGTTTGCAGATCGCTGGTTGATTCCCCCCCCCCTCGCTCTCATGTCTGTGTATGCTCCCCCCCTCAATGCTTGCGTCCACACTTGCCCACATTTCTGCCCTGTTGAATAATACGCCCACTGGCAACTAATGCAGTTTTAGTCCCGGCCTCGACATAACAGGTCCTCCATCTGCTGCCTGAACGGCGCATGCGAAACAGCTGAAGAACTGGTCTGAGTCCCTGGGACTCTGCGATGCATGGTGCACATGGCACCCCCGCAGCACCCAATTCATACATACCTCCGCGGCTCACCACACCCAAGCACACATAGATGCGATCTTTGTCCCTGCGCCCGACTGTACTGAGATTCTAGACATCCGTATTTTGCCCAGAGGCATTTCCGACCACTCTCCAATACTCCTTAGCACAGGGGCTCCCCCTCCTTCGGCCAAACATGGAGGATGAACGCTTGGTTTCTCCAAGATAAATAATTTTAAAAAGTGGCGGGGAAAGAACTTAAACAATATTTTGCTACTAATGGGGGTTCTGTAACCTTCCCGGGCACCCTATGGGAGGCGGGGAAGGCGACCATACGGGGCGTCGCTAAAGGGCAGCTTAAGATCCAGAGGCAATCACAGTTGCGCGAGATCTCTTCCAAGGAAGCGCAGGCGCTCCACTTGGAACGGCTATTATCCACATGAGAGGATGCCGCCCAGGCCCGACAGCTTGCCCACATTCGGAATGACATTAGACAACTATCCCTGGATGCTGCTAATCTCCTCTGGAGGTCTTCAGTGGCAAGAGTCTATGGTTGGGGGGACAAGAATGGCACGATCCTGCACAGGCTGGCCACATACCCCAGGGTGAATCGTATTATCCCAGAGGTGGTTTACGAGGCTGGAGTTGTGCAACGTGCCCCCGTGGCGATGGCCAACACCTTCTCTGCCTACTACCGGAGGCTGTACACAGCGCACACCCTGAGCTGTCCATCTCAGCTCTCCTTGACCGGGGTGGGGTGCATCTCCCTAGGCTGGATATGGCCGCTCAGAAAGACCTAGAGCGCCCCTTCTCACTGAAAGAAACTGAAGAGGCGATCACCCTGGCCTCTCCGGGTAGGACCCCAGGCCCCGATGGCCTTCCTCAGGAGTACTATGCGGCATACCGAGACACCCTAACACCCCACCTGGCCAGCTTATTTCATGAAGCCGTGGAGAGAGGTTCCTTTCTGCCGGAAACGGGCATTGCCACCATCGTGGTTCTCCCGAAATCCCAGCCTCCCTCCTGTAGATGCACAGACTACTGTCCCATCTCCCTCCTCAACACCGAAATTAAGCTGTATGCCACTATTCTGGCTCAACGATTGAAACCCTACTTAACCTTGCTGGTACACCCAGACCAATGTGGGTTCATGCCTCAACGTGGAACCCACCACTGCCTCCGGAGGCTGCAGTTGGCTCTAGCCCACCGGCACCTGCTTACCCCATACTTGGCACTCCTGTCCGTAGATTTCGAAAAAGCATTTGTTTCGGTGGACTGGACATACCTACAGGGTGTGCTGGCCGAGATGGGGTTCGGGCCCCACTTCCGTTCTCTGGTTTGTGTCCTTTACGCTCACCCAAGTGCACGAGTGCTGGTCAACAGGGTACTGTCAGAGGCCTTCCCCATTGCCAGGGGCACTAGGCAGGGTTGTCCCCTTTCTCCTTTGCTATTCGCCCTGGCGATGGACCCCTTGGCTTCCCTGGTGCGGGCTGAGGATCGCCTCCGTGGATGGGAGTGGCCCCATACTGAAATGGACAAGATCGCATTATACGCGGATGACGTCCTGGTCTTCCTGGCTGACCCAGCATCCTCCGGGCCATACTGCCTCCAGATCTTGCACTCTTTCGAGCAGGCCTCAGTTCTGGTCCCTCTGCATCTTTCTAGGGAGTGCTTTGATTGGCAGTCCACCATATCACTTCGGCGACAATCCTTTAAATACTTGGGGATATGGATTACCCTTCTTCCTGAGCTGGGCTGGTCCCTCAACGTAGTCCCGTTGGTTAAGAAGGCCAAGGAAGACCTCCATAAATGGAAAGCGCTGCCTTTGAACCCCCTGGGGAGGGTGGCCCTGTTTAAAATGATGATCCTCCCCAGATTCCTTTACGTTCTACAGAATACCCATTTCTGTTTTCCCAGGACTTGGTTCCGGGAACTGGACAGTCTAACTACCAAGTTTCTCTGGAGCAGAGGAAGGGCCTGCGTGGCTCTGTCTGCTTGCCGGATTTCCTCCTTTGATGGGGGTATGGGGATGACGCACTTGTATCTGTATTCTTGGCGGTACGTCTCTTGGTAGTCCACGACTGGTTCAATGGGGGCTGGTCTGACCCGGCCTACATGCTTGAACTTGGCGAATTAGGTCTAACTAAAATCCCGACCATGATGTACGGGGGTCCCATTTCATCCCGATTGCCTGATGTGACGCGCTCTAAGTTATTGGCCTGGCGGGCCTCGCTGAGTCACACTGGATGGACGTGCAAGCTGACCCAGTGTACTCCCCTCTAGCATGGGGCCTGGCTCCGGGAGGTTAGCGGACTACAGGGGTTTAAAACTTGGGACCTTATTGACATCTCACAGCTAGGGGACGTATGGGCTAGGGGCCATATGTTGTCCTTCCAGGAGCTCCAAACCCGTTACTCCCTACATTCGTCCCAATTTTATAAATATTTGCAGTTGAGACATGCCCTCCATATGCACATTGCGGACAACACGAGGATCCCCGAATATAGCCCCACTGAGGCCCAGACGATGATGGGAGACTTAGGTAAGGGAGGGGTCTCCCGCATTTATCGCAGCTTAGTTAACAACACCCCCACCTCCTTAGATAAGTTGAGGGATCAATGGGTGAGCCCCCTCGATGATGTGGACTGGCGCGATGCCCTCATGACCCACAGAACAGTCACCGTCTCCGCCAAACTCAAGCTGATTCAGCTCTACTACCTGCATGCTGCATACCTCACTGCCCTGCACCTTTACCGAACGGGCTTGCGCCCGGATGCGTCATGTGCGAGATGTACTCATGCCCCGGTTGACTTCCTCCACATGGTTTGGTTGTGCCCCCGCTTGGATCAATTCTAGGATCTATTGAGGTAGAGCTAACAGAGGTATTGGGCTGGGAGGTTCCTCATGATCCACGTCACTCATTGCTGGGGATCACGGACAGGCTGGACGGGTCCAGAAACGAAAAGATATTCTTTAACATAGCTATGATAGTGGCCAAGCGGGACATAGTGGCGGCTTGGAAAGGCCCTGATCCACCTGACCTGGGGAGGTGGCGTAGAGGGGTGGACTGGTGTGCGACCCAGGAGAAAGCCCTTTACATGGCCAAGGGGTGCATTGAGAAATACCGTAGAGTGTGGGGGAAGTGGTTGGGGAATGTGGAGGGTCCGGATTAACCTGGTCCCATATTCCGTCTGTGTATGTTTTATGGGGTTTGTGATTGTGGGTTACATTGCTTTTAAGAATGGATTCAAACTAATGATTTCCGTGTATCTGCTGATTTGTTTTACGTGTTTAAAAAACAATAAAAATTGGATTATCAAAAAAAGGAATTTACTTCTGACCAAACAAACCCTTTTTAGCAACATTAAGATAATGAAAGACTGAAAAACACATATCTTGGTAACCTGTACCATGTAGTTTGCATGCAGCTCTTTGACGGCAGTTCATAGCTCACTGAGTTAGATTATTATTGTAACTTGTGAGCTGTACAGAAACAAAAGGATCTTTTCTGACAAAAGTAGTAACCCACAGAGCTATGCACATAGATGAGTTCTCTGTCAGTTAACACCTTCATCATGAGGCTCCTGTTTTAAGCCGGGTTTTGTCACCTCTTTTGGGCCTTGTTTTGGAGGGATGGGGGAATAGGGAGCTCTTGCAGAAGCCTCGCTGTGAGACCGGATGTTGCTCATAGTCAGAGCTGCTAACAGAACAATGTGCAAGTACCGGCGTCAGCTCAACTTCCTGTGATTCTGGGAAAATCATGTAATCTCCCTTAAATTAAGATTGTCTCACCTTAAAGAAAAATAAAGTGGATCTTGTGTAATGTTACAGGTGCTCATGTACACTGCCCCAGTGCCAATAGGCAGAGTTCACACTATATAAAACTACAAAACCAATAACAAAAAATAGCCTGCCAGATTCTAATGAGACTAACTCTCTGGTGTGATTAATGAAACGGACGATACGGGAATGTGGGACGGTTTTTTGGGGAGCGCCCGGGCCTAATTATGTTCCAATCCGACCCTGCTTATGAATCTCACTGAGAGATTGGAGTCAATCAATCAATCAATCAAAAGACCTTTATTCGAATTACTTGAATTCATAAAAGTACAGACATAAAAAACAATTCATTGATACAATATACATAATACAATTTTTTAAAAATTTTAAAAAGGGAACTAAGACAGCAATCTTTCAAGGGTTTTCCATCATATTGCGTACACGGATTATTAGTCTTAAAAAGGTACTAGTACGAAAGGTCAGTTCCTCAGTATCCAGGGAGAGTAACATCAAGCGAGACTCCTCCAAGGAGAGGGGTCTTTGTTTTCTAAAATAGGGTGTTAAGAGCCAATTAATATATTTTAAATAAAATTTGCAAAAAAATAGAAAATGCAGATCATTCTGTTTGCTGGTACCATCACAGGGGCAAGGGTTACATTCTGTAGTGTGATTATAACCCAAAGGAAAGCCCAGCAAACATTTTATAGAACCTGCCCTTAATCGAAATAACAGAGACCTCTCCCAACTAGACATAGGCAAGGTAAGATAGAGTGGGAGGGGTTGCCTTGACAGATCATCCTCCATGTATCTGACAACAGTTGATTTGGATATTTCCCTTTCCATCCTTTCAGTTTCAAAGAGTGCATATAGTGCTTGTTTGACCTCGACCTTATCTTGGCATCCGATTCTGGAGGGATCTAAAAAGAGATCTCCTTTATTCACGGCACTTAATAATTTTAGGACCCCAGCAAGCCATGGAATTAAGAGGCCGTGATCACATTTAAGACAATCTTTAATTATGTCTTGTGTTAAAGAGGCAGCATTGTTCCTCCAGATTCTCAGCCAGAATAAAGCTGGTCTACATCTGATAAAATCGCTAATATAAGGGAGGTTCAACTCTTTGTGACAAATAAATTCGGAGGACGAGATTGGGGCACCCAGTACTTTCCTACAGAAACGTGTCTCTTCTCGTTGGATACCGGGGGTTTTAGCAGTGCCCCAAACTTCTGCCCCATAAGTGGCAACAGGGATACACTGTAATCTAAAAACTTTTAAAATAGCACTGGTTGCACCTAATTTTTTAGGGCGTGGAAGACTCAATATTGAGTTGATGGCCTTCGAGAACTTACTCATGGCGTGGGCGGAATGCCCACTCCATGAGTTGTTCGCAGCGAAGGCCACCCCAAGATATATAAAAGAATTTACATAGTCAAGTTTGTCAGACCCGATATGGATAGCATTAAGTTTCCGTTTTCCGGGTCCACATGACATAACGAAAGATTTTTTGAAGTTCACACGCAGGTCTAATCCCTCCATATGATGGACAAAGTTTTCCACGAGTAAACGGAGGGCATTAGGGGTGCGGGCCATAAGGACCGCATCATCTGCGTATAACAGAACTGGCAGGGGGTGCCCCAGGACAGTTGGGACATCTCTAGTTACTTGTTTTAAGACCTTTGCTATGTCATTGATGTAAATAATAAACAGCAGGGGTGCTAAAACGCACCCCTCTCTAACCCCCCTACCAATTTTTATGGCTCCGGAAACTTCGCCCCCCGACCCAATTCTAACTTGAGCCCTAAGGTCAGTATGGAGGTGCGCCAAAAAATGCACTAGGGGCTCGTCCAGTCCATAGTTGAGAAGCATGGGCCACAATTTTGATCTGTTTACCAGATCAAACGCAGATGAAAGATCCATAAAGGCGAGGTATATAGGGGACGATCGAGCGACGGTATACTTATCAATTATTAGTTTTAAATTCAGACATTGCTCGACCGTGCCCACCCCGCTCCTAAATCCCATCTGGCATGGATCCAGCAGGTCAGAATCTTCCGCCCACTCTACCACCCTATTATAAATGACTCGTCCAAGTATTTTTAGAGTATTGTCCAAGAGCGAGATTGGGCGATAGTTAGCTGGGTCTGACCTATCGCCCTTTTTATAAATTGGGACAATAATACTGGAAGACCACGTCATAGGGATAGGCGCTCTTGTCAGACTGTTAAAAACATTATGTAAAATTGGTGCCCATAGATCTGGACTGTGCTTTATAATATCTATGGGAAGGCCGTCTGGTCCAGGGGCCTTGTTGCTAAGGCTCTCTCTGACGGCTATCATCACCTCGGAATAATCGATCCGCAAATCTCGCAGCTGTCCCAAATCTGGGGTATTTGTTTCTTCAAAAGGGGCAGCATATATATTCGAAAAGTGGGCTTCCCAAGTGTTGCTGGTTATATTGCAGCCAATTGGGGATAAATGTTTACCCGTGTCGCGCATTTTCCTGACTGCGGTCCAAAATGGTCCACTGCTCTTCATATTAGCGCTGACAACCAGGGACTCCCATTGTTCCATCAAAAGTGCCGCTTTTCTTTCAGCTATTTTTAGTTTATAGAGTTTCCTAGCTGATTGTACCTCCACTATATTCCTTGGCTTGATGGTTAGTACCCTGCGCAGTTCCCTGTTTGCCATGGAACAGGCGGAGTCGAACCATCTTGGGTCTTTTGCCTTAGTGGGTAGTGGGACTAACAAATAGTTTTTAATTGCCACAGACAGTTTACCAAAATCTGCGACTATTCTGTGGCAGTCCCCGTCGGGCAATAAGCAAGAATTTATTAATGCAAGGTGATCGTTTTTTACACGATCCATTAGGGCTTCACAATCAATTCCCCTCCATTTTAGACGAAGACCATCACCTGATGGCGTAATATCTCTCGCGCCATTAAATTTTGCATATACTGGGCTAGATCCCAAGTATAAGGTGACTGTAAGGGGATTGTGGTCTCCATATGATGTCTCAACCACATTTGAGTCAATGACACGGTCTATTAGGCAGGGGGATGCGAAAATAAAATCGATCGTTGAGTGAGAATCTCTCCCTCTATGCGTGGGGGCACAAATCATCCTTGAGGATTGGCTTACTTCCATTACATTGCTAAGGATATGTTCATTTAATATCTTAGCAAGCTCAATGCCTCTACGATCTGCTAAATCTTGGCAGCTTTTATCCTCTAATCGGTGCTTTTCAGGAATCTTCGCATTGAAATCACCCCCAATAAGGATCCCTGACTTCTCGTCTGTGCCTATATTTATGTTAGTTTCAAAGTGTACCAATAAATTAGAAAGTGCTATATAGTTCCTGTTTGGTCTTGAATTAAAATCGTTATTGTAAAAATTAATTAAATAAATCTTGGTCTTTCGCTTGTATTCGAGAACCTGAATGTTTGGGTTCCCGAATGATAAATCTTTAAAAGTACCACCCGCCAATATTCTAATCCCAATGAAAAGTCCTCCCATTGCACGGCCAGAGACAGACTTAGAGGCAAACACATTAAAACAATGATAACCCTCTATGTGCACGTTCCCTACGGCCCAGGTCTCTTGGAACATGATAATATCTTTGCCATCCAATAGCTGGACCCACTGAGGATCGGACAGTCTAGATTCTATGCCTGCAACGTTCCAGCTAAGGATTGACAAATCACAGCCGCTTGGGGTGCTTAAATGCTTGTCCCTGGTTATCTGCATGGGGTTAATTTGGGGGGTTGTTATGATGTCCTCACATGCAACTGGTAATTCAACCAAGGCAGACTGTACGGCCGTGATATAAGGTATGACAATTTTTACCAGATCTAAGGGGCCCTCGGTTGCATTGGCTGCCTCTGCGCATTCACTATTCCTGTCACTATCCCCCAGTCAGTCCAATTCCTCTAGATTTGAAAAAACATGTTCGAATCGATTATATGTGGGGACATTATACAGATACCTCCTCTCATGCTCATCCGGGTAAATATTTTGATTGGTCGCTGCATACGGCCTTACCCTGGGAATGTGCTGGGGAGCGACTAAGAAAGGGGGATATGACATTTGGTGTGCAGGTGGTGCAATCACGTTATCCAATGGAAGGCCATTACTAATATCAGGATATTGGCCCTGGTGGTAACGTCGATTATTAATTCTAAAATCAGTATTAATGTCCTGGTGGTGTCCCAAGAAATGAGTCCCAAGACTAGGATTAGAATCTATTAGGTGCCTATAAAAATACCCCAGAGGGAGGAGTGTGGTGTTATATTCCCAGTGGGAGGGCTGTGGGGCTTTTGCTAGCGTACATTGGGCCCATAGAGGGGACTTAAAGTTTATAATTATACAGTCCCCTTCAAACTTTTTCCTTAGGGGGCCCACCCATCCCACTCTTTGGGTGTGAATAATTTCTCCAGCGCCATCCATCGGAAATTGACAATATCTAGATAGCCAATGGAGGGTTCTGTTTTTTAGGCTAACAAAGTTTTCCTCTTGGTCTTTCCTTAGCTTAGGGACATTAGCTAAAACCAGGACATAAGGTCCACACTCTGGAGGTAAACTAATACGAGCCGGAATTTGCTTAGCAATTGTTAAGATAGTTTGATCCGGTTTAGGTGAGGGAGGGGATAAATCAGGTAAGACATCAGTATTAGTTTGACCCAAATGTGCCAAATTACTTTTGGAAGCGGTTTGAGCCGTAACTATAGGGGTAACAGCCTTGGGTGATATTGGTTTAAGTACCCGTTTGGCACGGTGCTCCACAGGTGGTAGGTTTTTACTTGTGCCAGGTATTGGGAGCAACAAGGGGGCCCTGTTTTTAGTTTTGTTAGGCATTTCGGGCTGATTTATTTGGACATCATCAATAGTGGTGGTTGCCCCTAGAGAGGGAAAAATTTCTTGATGGCGCCCAGAACTTAGTTTAACAACATGATCAGTCAGCACTCTCATCCTTTTTTCTATATTTGAAACGTGTAAATTCAAAGGGCCCAAGAGAGTAGATATCAATGTCTCCAGTCTCTCCCAGAATCCCTGGGCCCCTGACACTGTGTTAATTTCTATAATGGATGAATCCATCCTGTTAGATAGGCCAGCCTCTTTAGACTTATCTAATACTGCAGGGGCAACAGATCTCCGTGATTGACTGTTCCCACCCTTCTGTTTATTTTGTACAGGCTCAATGTTTTTCCGTTTGTTCTTAGCTTTTTGTCTCTTCGCTTTCTGGCCCCTTGTTTGCATTGGTCCACTAGTGCTTTTATCCCCACCTGAGTCCAGGGCTTCAAAGTCATGGCATAAGTCAGTCCCTTCAATATGAATCGGGTTGTCAACTGGAGATGGCAAAAGATCCAGATCCCTATTTGGGCTTGGCTCTAACATAGTTGGAGTTGACGATAGCCTCGTATCCATGGACAGGTGGTCATGGGGTGCTATGTTTCCATTAGGGTGGTTCTCTTTTGTAGCTGTACCCGGAAGCCCTGCGTAAGATGTCGCAAGTAGGGAATCAAGAGATTTATCTGAAGAATTATCATGATGCAAAAACAAGGGCAGGCTTGGTGGGAGCGAGAGGCGTCTTTCGGTGTTCTGAATAGCCGTAGCAACGACCCCTATTGTTTTTTGCAACATTTTGTCTATGGCCGTTAGGCTTGGCAATGGGGTAGTAGGTGCTGCATGTTGTTTAGCCTTACCCGATCTTCTAGATGCAGCTGACGTCTTTTTCCCCATAGCAGATGTCGGTGCGGGTAGCCAGAAGTTGTTTCTCAGCTGGATGCCCCCAGGTCAGAGAGGTTAAGGGGGGTGGCCCAGCCCTGCCTCCTCCTGCCCCGGACGGCCACAGACGGCCCGCCCTCTGCCCGGGCTCAGCCCGGCGCCGCCCGCGCGCGTCCCGCGACGCTGAGGGAGCCGCTGCTTTTGTAGCGCCTCCGGGCGCGGTGCTGGCCGGAAGTATGCCCCAGAGAGTGCCGGGAGCTGTAGTTCCCCCTGCTGCAGCCAGCAATGACAACTGGCGTCGAGGGGGATTAAACAGCGCCTGCCTCCCGATTGCCTGGTGGTCCAGTGGGCTGTGTAGCGTAAGTGTCGCCGGTATTGGCCTCCCCCGCTCCACTGGAGTCATGGTGGTCCCTCACCACAATCTGCAGAGGGGCCCCATTACTTTGCGTCAGGCCAGTAGTTAAACCGTGGCCTCATTGTGACAGTGACTTCCCCGTGGAATTTGCACTTAAGAGCTGGCTGCCCACGGATTCACCTGGGAATGTGCACCTGGATGCTTTCGGTTTCCTCTCTCCACCTCAGCCCATTTTAGGTGAATTCCAAGGCCAGAAATGTCGCTGCAGTTATATGTGCCCAAAACAAAGGCTGACATCCATCTGGACCCTGCCAGGCAGTACACACACCACTGCGCCGGGACACTGGTCTCACTGCGAGCTGCCATTCTTATTCAACAGCCACGGCTACCAGCCGCGGTCGGTAGTAGGAGTACCTGCAGGGCAGTGACGTGGGGAGGAGGAGGGGCAGGGTGGGGGGTAGTAAACTATGGATTACGGAGGTTTACAGGTAAGTAAACATATAAATTAATAAAACGAATTTCGTTGCGTGCACTGCATCCCCAAATGCGATGCAGTGCACGCAACGAAATTCGTTTTATTAATTTATATGTTAACTTACCTGTAAACCTCCGTAATCCATAGTTTACTACAACCCACCCTGCCCCTCCCCCTCCCCACGTCACCGCCCTGCAGGTACTCCTACTACCGACCGCGGCTGCCGGCTACAGTTGAAACAAACCACAGTTTGACATTGTCCCCGAGGCGAGGCCAGGAGGCCTGAAATATTTCTGCATCGGGCGAGTTTCAGGCTGCCACCCTTTTACTCAAAAGCACGTTTACTCAAAAGCACAGTGTTAACAAAACAGCATGTCCGTGCTTCAATAGCAAAGTTAAATTATTACTTATGGGTTCATATTTGTAATATAATCTGCAAAACAAATGCTGTTTTGTTTCTGACAAAACTTGATGTGGTTTTTTTCTTTAATAGCACCGGGCACTGTTTTGTATTAATGTGTGTTAAAATTCTGCAGCGCTCGACAGTCTGACTGCGTTCATTGAAGGGGCAAGTGCCTCCCGAACATTAAACTCCACTGCAAATGCACAGTAGGGCCAAAACCGAGGATGGTAGTGAGGGTAGTAAGCAATCCTTCAGCGCACAAGGCGTTAATCAGAGAGCAAAGAAACAATATCATATTTGAGTGGGGTGCAGTTTTTCCTGCCATGGGACAATGTCAGATTTCCCAACACCTTTCTATTTCTGAACAACTCACTGCTTCTGAGATGCGAAGAGGAGTCTAACGGGCACGTAACTATCGGTTTCAGCCCTAATTTTGCATTCTGTAACAGTAACGTTCATGCAAACCACCACGCTCAAGAAAATCAACTGTTGGTTACTTACTGGTTACCAGCTGCTGCACGACACGCAGCTTCAACTAATAGTGCCGCACTGCCTGTGCATCATGCGTGTGTCCTGATCATAAGGCGGGCGGCGGCGACAATTTTAAAAAGGTTACACACACTGCCTCGCGCAGCCCACATGACCAAATCCAGCCCAGTCAGTGGCCTGCCTACCGGCAGCACTGACTGAAGGGAATGGATTTATTACTGGCACAGCTCTTCACGGAGACTCGGAGACAAAGTGAGAATGTGAACACGTATTTTATTGTGTGACACATGTTATGCAGTCACAGGCAGGTCAAAACCCAGCGCTGATAAATAAGTGCCGGTGCTAAGCTCCGGAAAGCACCGGCACAAATTAATCACTGGAAAAAAGAAATAAGAGCAGAGATAAGCAGAGGAAGAAGGCAGAGTGAAAGTTAGGGTAGAGAGACTGCCCTTTAGAATGACTTGTCATAATTTTAATAATAAATACCCATTTCCAGTAAGGCAGCATACTACACTCGACTTAGTGGTGTGTGAAGAACCTATTAGTATGAAGCACCATTTATTTGTATGTAAATGAATACTTGTGAAATATCTAAACAGTGTTCGTTGTTCACTAATAAGCAAATAATTCCGAAATTATCTATAAGGCTTTATTTTTTGTAACAAAAATTAAACCAAAACAGAGAAAGTAATATGCAAGCCCTCCTCAAAAAACCCAGGGCCAGTTTAATGTTGTGAGTGCCTATGAAGTAAAGAGATAGTCATCTTTAAAGCGTCCTCAAATAATCAGGAACCATCTCATCTTGAGAAGTCATCAACTGCTCATCCTCTTTTCATCAGGAACAATCATCTTGTGGCATCATCAGATACTCATTTTCATCCTCAAATCATCAGGCTCACTTTTCTAAGCTCTGTTGATGACTTCAAGAACTTGATGATGTCTGATGATGTGAAAATGACTTCTAGTGTAGTTGAATGATCATCCAATGAGTCTGGGATGGCTTCTAAAGTAATCCTGTTTGACCAGGGAGCATTCAGAAAATTCACACGATGCACACACAAGATACAAAACACCAGATGCACACGCACGTGTATCATGCATTTCTGATAGTGCACACATGTTCAAATCCCATGCACTCGCCCTCGCAAGTCGTGTGACCCGGTGCCATCGAAAACGGGTGTGGTCCAGGCCCTCTCTTTCAGTAAATGTTGCGCACGGAATCCTCCACCCCCTCTTGGGTATGAGCCATTCTCAGGCAGACAGGTGGCAGCTGTGCTCTGCCCTGGAGATCTCCCTCTGAACAATGGGCCGGGAAGTGCAGGCCGGAGCCTGGGCGCCAACAGACAGTCTGCCCACCAGCAGCCGGGCCCGGCACACCCTACCCCCTAAAGGCATCCGCGGCTCCTCCGTCATCTGTTCAAGTGCCAACATGCACTGGCGTAGCATGGGTGCCTTGCCACCCCCATGCGAGAAAGGACTCCCCCCCCCCTACACACACCACTACCATCACCTGGTGTGGTAGTGAAAAAGCCACAATTGCTTTGAGAATTGCCCATCAAACCCCTGGGCCTTGGTGCCACTGCACCCACTACAGTATTGATAGCTACGCCCCTGCCAACCCCCTAGTTCAACCATAGAGCCATCCAGAGCTAGTGATGCACGGTGTGGTTCTTGGGGGACACTGGTTGCCTCACCTACAACAGTGCTACAGCGACCACCTTGCGCTGAGGAAGGCTAACACAAGGGGGCATGAGAGCTGCCATCACCTCTTTACCCCCGCAGCAACGAGAGCATGCAAAGATAATTATTTGATGTTTGTATTTAACAGTATAAATTGTAAATCATTTAGACGTTTTTCCTCTTCTCATTCATGCGGCATGTATAGTTTTCATATTTTACGGGTTTTGAGGTGGTCCTTAAATTCACGTTTGCCATTTAAAAATAATTTTACTTCTGAGTAACGGCTTTTAAAGACATTTGCGGGTATGAAACGTACATATAGAATGTGCAAAACTAGACAGGCTAGCAGAAAGACAAAGAGAGATAGGTATGAGAGACGAATAATTGTGTGATTCGTGTGATTTTTTTTTTGTAGTTTGTTTTGTTGGTAAACGAGCATTTTCGAATCCTCCTATTTATTTTTCCACATTTACTGGACACATTTTAATTACAATTGTTTCCCAGCATTAGCCGGATGCTTTATCTGGTTAAGAGAAGATTTTGAAAATATTCTGGAGGTCTAATAAAAGACGACTCGTCACCCGTGTTATTTGTGGTTTTTTTTGTGTTTTTTTTCAGAGTTCTTTATTGATTTTATATAGAGCATACAAAAAGACAGTTAGAGGGTTATCGTTACTAACGTGAGGTGTTATAAGGCAAGGTTATGTATGCCTAGTTTGCCAATAAGACCGCCCCCTGTATACTGTGGAGAAGAAAGATTAGGGAAAGGAGAAGGTGGGTAGAG
Organism: Triturus cristatus; assembly: GCF_964204655.1. Taxonomy (NCBI): domain Eukaryota; kingdom Metazoa; phylum Chordata; class Amphibia; order Caudata; family Salamandridae; genus Triturus; species Triturus cristatus. The sequence goes on along the minus strand of NC_140579.1, from coordinate 875,474,711 downwards.
ATAGAAGCAGAAAAGAGAGTGCGACGAGTAGCCTGGCTATATTGAACATCTCTAATATACTAAGTATTAGTTGACAAGAGTACAGTTTAAGCTTGGTGAGTCTGCATGCTGTACTCAAGTGCTGGCAACCTGGATGCAAACATTATTGCTCAAATACAGCATGGGGTGGGCCCACTGTTGACATCCTGTGGTCCAATATGTCAGGGAAGGTCGTAGGCGTCCAGAAATGTGTCCAAAGTGTCCCACATCCTCCTTGACGAAGGTTTCCAGGGGGAGTTGTGAAGTGAGATGTTGTCCGCCCCTCTTAGGTGCATAATCCAATTCAACCAGCCTTTAAAGGACGTTTTGCTTGCGTCTTTCAAGTTAGTTAGAACCATTTTAACTGCTGATGTGATTAGTAGGTCAAGCAGGTCCTTGTCCGTCAGAGTTGAGGTTTGGGTTCATAAAAGCTCTAGGTAGTGCTGAGAAATCTTTGGTTACTTCACAACCAAACAGGTCTTTTAGGAAAACGAAGATTTTCTCCCAAAACGGCGCTAGTTGATGGCACTGGAAGATAAGGTGGGCCAGGTCCCCGTTCTGCTGGTTGCAGTTCAAACATTTTGCATCCTCCCTGAGACCTAGTGAGTACAGTCTGGCCAGGGTCCAGAAGGCCTTGTATAGTAGCCAGTACTTTGTCTGTGATAGGACCGGTGAGATCTTGTTCTGTGATAGTGACCCCCATATTTCTGCCCATAAGTGTGCATTCGGTGGGTCTGGTGTTTGTTGTTCCCAGTAGGCTATGGTCTTATCACTAAGCTTAGTCTTTATTGGGCGGAGGAGTTTGTATATCTGAGATACTCGGTGGCCCACTTTGTTGATGTTGGCTACAAAACGTGTAATTGATGGTTGGGTAGAGGACAGTTTGGCTTTCGAGAGGGCTGCTCTGATTTTTAGGAAGTTATAAAATTCGATATCTTCTAAGTTATGTTTTGTTTTAAGGTCTGCGAAGGTGGCTGAGATGATGTGTTCTATAGTTGCCTGGGGAAATGTATGCCTTTTTGGATCCATGTGTTGAAAGTTAGGCTTTTGCCCTTGTACGGTATCTTCTAGCGCTATCCTCCCTTCCTGCTTGTCTGCAAAGGCACAGACAGCTGGGAAGGGCCCTCTTCCGTGGCGCTTTGAAGAAAGGGTTCAGCGTCACCTGCTGCAGATCAAGGTGCGGTTAAAACTACTTGTTGACCTCTGGGTCAAATGCTTGTCCATCAGCCCACCTTCCGAATGGCCTGAGATTACTGTGGTCATTACTGGTTGCTCCCTGAAAGATTTACATATTTATTTTAAACAAACAACTGTTTTGGTTTTGTTTGCAGAAAGCATTGTGCTTATTCCTTATGAAGAAATAGCTCTTTAATTACTCAAAATGCTACCTTGCCAATGTTTACTTTTGTGAACTTTTACTTTACTTATTTGAAAGAAAAAATCTCAAAAAGAAACAGCAGACGTGCCTTTTATTACTACTGCGACCGACTTTCATTCTTGAGAGCCAGGGTCTTGGATCTATTCCCCCAGTGCCTTGAAACCATCACAGGTGAGTAGCGCGCTCAATAAACCACTGATTGATTGATTGATTGTTTTAACATCATGTGAGTTATGGTCTGGCTTTGTGCCTTAAAACAACACAAATGCAGCATGTAACCACGATAGCAATCTTAACTGGCATGCTAATGTAGTGCCTCATAGATTTCAAGTATGCCCCAAAACAATGGCAGCAAATACTCTGTTTTCCCACACCACGTGTGAACACATCCTGGTGCCCCTTTGATTAAAAAAAATTGTGAGGCAGCCACATTCTTCAAAAGTGCTAAAGGTTGGGGAAAGGATGAAAGGAACCCTACAGTGATTTTAAAACACGGAAACGAACGTTTTCTCTGTATTTCACTTTTATCAGATTTCGGTTGTGAACTGCAATCAGTATTACGCTTTATTTTTAGGTGTAAAAGGTGGAGTGTTTCTTCTTAAATTGTAATCGCATTTATATAGTGCTTACTACATCTGACGAGGCGTATGTGTCGCAAAGGAAGTGTGTGTAGGTAACATTTCAAAGAAACAAATGAAACAATCCAATAAAAATAACACGCTACCGTCAAACACTAAAACGTTTTGGGTAAAAAAACGGTTATACACATACTAATTTAAATATTACCCAGCACGACCCCCTACACTATTAAAGGTGCAAATTTATTAAATTATAATGTTCAATTACGCAGCATTTCACGCAAAATATCAAATTGGGGGGTATAAGCAGACAAGCGCTATTTTTTAGTTACGATCCAAACACATTCACTGCTTAATAAACATCCTTCCACACAACCTTGAAAAATAATGTGGAGCAGCACAACGCCTTGCTGCTAAAACGTGAATATTAAAATGCCAACATATAAACTATTTCAACATTATTCACCACGTTCTTTGACATTTAGGAACATATATGTTAGCAACAGCAGGCGTGGTTTCAAAGCTACTGCCGCAGACTTTAAATCTGGTGAAGCAGTTTCCTGTCACCATTAACATATGTGAGCAGTTCAAAACCTACAATGCAATGAAAGGTAGCCTACAGGCGTACGTTTGTTTTGCTTGCAATCTTTCTAACACCGCCCACATAGCCACCTAGTGCTACACGTAGTAAAACCTGTAAATGTTAAGCACCCAGAATAATGTGCTGCATGGCTAAAAACGTATAAGAACCCAAAGGCGAGACCTATTGGCTATGCCAATGCTTGTCTTTTTTTTAAAGTAGGCGTTGTTGTGGGCCATTTGGTGCTATGTCCTTCCTTCAGTGAAGTCAGATGTTAGCCCCAGCAGTCTCAGTATGTGGTTGTCATCTTCAAAGTATTTCTTCCGTAGTTGGGTCTAGAATTAGGGGTCTGGGCTCCCAGACGACATAAAAATATGTGTTTTTTTTCCAAAGGAAAGAGCCTTTTTTGTCAACATTGAACTATGAGCAAAATGAAGGACAAGAGCAGGGCTTTAGGTGAGGTGGGGGGGGGGGGGGGCGGGGTCTGAGCACACCCAGTTTTTATTTGGGGGCCTCGAAACTGGTCTCTAGGGGGCTCTATTTTCGGGCTTCAAAAGTCAAAGGTAGGGTGACCAGACGTCCCGGTTTTTGTTGGTGTTTCGGGTGAGCATGCACGCGCACTGCTTAAGGCGTGATGTCATTCTAGCAGGAAGGGAAATCCTTTGTAGAGAGACACTTTCTCTCAGGATTTCCCTTCTCTTTGAACACGCAGCGCCACCTATGTCATCTTGCCAGCCATCGTCACAACAACAGCTGGTTAGAACCGGCACAACCCTGCTTTTACGGCATGCAGCAAGATTTCTCCAGCAACCAGTGTGACCCTGCTTTGCCTTAAAGCAAGCGAGGGACGAGGGTCTATAACAGAATCCAGCAGCAGTGATTAGGAAACTTACCTCCGTGACGCCTCCCCAGCCCTACCAGCACCGTCGGGACCCTGCCTCCGCATCAGAGCTGCCTCAGCCAGGATCCTTCTGAAGCCACACAAGACTTGCCCTACCATCCTGCAAGCCTGCAACGTGAATATTTTAATGGCCGTTTTTTTAATCCCCTTCCCCGCAGCTTTCTCATTCCGCCGCAAAGTGCCATTCATCTTTTTCAAAACACTCTCACTGCCAATGCTAACTTGTTCTGTTTATTGATTTATATATGCGGTGGTAAAGCACCCTCATAGAAAGCACTGCGTATGCGTAGAAAAGATTGAATAACGAAGCACAACTTGTTTGGGAAAACCCCACCTCCTACCTACATAACTAAGTATGCCTCCTCCTTACTGCAGACAACCCTCTTACTGCGGTATATAACATGTCACTGCATGAACAGAGCATTATTTTGATGCCAACTGCACCAAAATTAACATGTTCCTTAAAACATGTACATATGCAATATTGTTATTAAATGCCTTCTTTGGGGGGCTGCTACTGTCATTCTGATCTTCAACAGGAAAAGGCACAAAATGTGTCGTTCTTTACTCCACCTGAGCACATGCCCAGAAGCAAAACATAGACTGTATTCTCAATATCCACTTTATTTAATGGTTTATATAGCACTCCTGTCTGCTAGCTTGGTTTAGATGGTGAGGTTATAGGCTTGGCCCCTGGAATTATGCGATTGTGGGGCCGCAGAGATTTAGGCATGATTATAGATTTGCCGCATTTGCCACATAATCCATCATCTGCTGCATAAACTGCAGATTTTTGCAAAAACGAAAATTGTGTCTAGCCCAAACAGTTCAAAAGTTATTACAAAGGCAGTGACACTGGTTGCCGGGCAGTGGAAGGTCATTTGCAAAGCTAGACTTGTCACCTTTCTGTTGCTTATTCCTATATTTAGGTACTAAACTGGTACTAATGAAGTGCAACCAATGCCCAGACAGTGTTTTTTAAAGTATTTGGTATTCTATGGCTTATACTTAATAAATATACCTTTTTGCCTATTTTATTATCATTTGCTGGATGCAACTTTATGATTTTCTTAAGCACACAATGCTAGTTATCTTGATTTAGACCACGCCCCTACTCGGACAGGCCACACCCCTTTAAGAAATGTGCCACGCCCCTTTTAGAGCACCGCCAGTTTTTGTTTCCCACTTAAAGCCCTGGACAAGAGAAATTGACGATTAACACCAAAAAACTCTGGGTTTTTACCCCAGATAGCCATAAGATCATCGACTGCTTTGGACAGAGAATGCATGTGGGGCTTGGAGCACACACTATCCATGTTCTGGCCTGAATGCCATCACAAGTTTGGAAAGAAAGATAGCCACCAGGTCTGCAACGTGTGCCTACCCAAGGACTGTGCCACCGAGGGCTGTGAAGGCTGCGCTGAGTTTCTGCTGAAGACACTCTGGCCTCCTTTATGGTGTTTTGCTGTAGGGCAGAGCCGCAGGCCTTCCTGCTGTGCTGCCCTATGGCAAAAAAAGGGCAGGAATGCGCCGTATCGGTCATATATGGCACATTCCTGTCCTTTTCCCCTGCGCCGGCGAACAATGGGCTGCGATGCACCAGTGCAGGCATCTTTGCACCATGGTGCTAGGGTGCCTGCTTTGCAGGGATGATTATTTTTGTGCAGGAAGGGAAACCTTCCTGCACAAAAACGATAACAAGAGGCTTTTCCTCTTTCTGTTTGCGCTGCAGAACGCAGCACACATAGAACAAGCATTTGCAATGCAATTGGTCTCGCATTTACGAGAGTTTCAGCTATTGGCATTGTAAATGACAATGCCTTTTATTTAGATTTCTGAAACATAAATAAAACGCATTGTCATTTACAATGCCAATAGCTTCAACTCGCGTAAATACGAGATCTATTGCATTGCAAATACTTGTATTTGGGTGTCAGAGCCTATTTTGTGTCCCAACCCAACCCTGGTCAGGCAGGGGAGGGCTGTTGCTCAGGACAGATGGAAATGCCAGTAGAGGCAGAAAACAGCCCACTACACAGACTGAATAGAAATGCCGAAATGCAAGTGACTGGAGCGAGGGGAGACTCCTGGTCTCTGTCACGCAGGCCAACAAGGAAGAACAAGCACAGAAAAGTGAGCGAGGAAAATAAACTACATCTTTTACACATATCAGAGTCCCATGTGCGTAGTGGTGCCTGGGGTGATGCGTCTACAGACAGGAATGGGTTGCAGAGCTCACAAACGTGAGGATAGGGGCAGCAGAGAGGATGTCACGTGGGGAGGGGCAACCCAGCTTTGTACTTTTGTGAGAGTAGGAGGAAGCCTTGTCAGAGAGCTCAGCAGACGCAGGGGCGGGGGTGATTGTACATGTATGGCAGCATCTGCACAAACAGGGGGCACTGCTCGTGATGTGCCGCTGCACGACAGCCTAGAAAGTTTCAGCGGACAGTCATGCGCACACTCACACACACCTAGATTGGTACTTGGGGGTAGAACTTGGGCATTGGATAGAGCCATCCACTCCTGGGCAGCTGCAAGGCCCCAGTGGGAGTGTCAGCAGGGAAGGACTGTGGTGTGTGTACACACCGAGGCTTGTACAGAAGTGTAGGGGGACTGTGGGAGGAAGGGGGGCACCTGGGGCACAGCACTCACCAGTGGGCTCTCCACATTGATGGGGGACTTGGGGTCACTGATGATGGGCCTTGCTGCCCAAGCCTAGTGGTGGCGGCGCCCTCCCTCTACTAGGGGCGCACGGTGGGGAAGAACCACTCTTCTGCCTCCTAGGGGCTCTGCGGGCGACTCGGACACATTGATCCCGCGGCGTGGAGGTCCCCGTGCTGCTCCGCCTAGTCTCCGGGGAGAGCCCTGGCTGCATGGCAGACCCCGCCTCTCGCTTCCTGCAGCGGGCAGAGTTTTGCCGGAGTGGCGGTAGCGTGTTCCTTCGAGCCCGGCCCCTCCGTGGCAAAGTTGGGGATCCTGCTCCTGCAGAGTGACCCGCCCGGATCCTACCTGCTCAATCCTCCATGCCACTGCAGACGGCGGGGAAATGCTGCTGCCCGTCTCCTCCATGCTTGGAGACCATCAATCAGCCTGACTCGGTCCCCTTTACCACAACCCTCCACCGCCCTGCACACAAGCAGACAGGAACAGGAGCCAGTGCCCCTCTGCTGTCCCGGACCGCACCGTTTTCATTCTCACATTTCCCCCCATGTGCATGGTCTACTCCTACAGATTCCATTCTCCCTTGCCTATGTCTGCCCTCTTCACCGGCAGCCACTTAACCCCTCGCGTTCTCCCCCACGGCTTACCACCTTCCTCTCACGTGACATTACCTGAATATCCGGAGGCCCTTTCCCTACAGGCACAGAACTGGTCTGTTCGCTGCTTCACGTGCCATGAAGACAGATGGGCTCGAAACATGCATGTTAAAACCGCCTAGAGGCTGTAAAAACGCAATAGTGGTTCTCGAATATTTTACTTTTATAACAAACCGTGCCTAGGCCTGCCCACCCACCTCCTAAATGCATTTTGCGCCCCCCCCAGCGCGTGACCTCACTCTTCTCCCCCACCCCCTCTTTGCCAAATCAGAGGTGTTCGGATATTCAAAACCAAAAACTGGAACACGCCATAGACAGAAATAGGGTTAATGTTGACACCACCGTGGACACAAACGACTGCAACGGCAGCGCAACCTTGGCACGTCCAAAGGCCTCTGCAAAGCTGAACCAATATAACATAAAAAAGACTAACATTTCATAAATTATACACTTTGTTCCATTTCTGAAAGCGTTGACTAGCCTAAGCAACAGATAAAGTGGATCTCTATTGTCACACATTGACAGCTCATTCAGTCTGCTTGTCGATGCATTCTGGGGTTTGTAGTCCTGCATTTAAAATGGCGAAAACAAAACCAAATTACCAGAAAGCAAATGATAATAAAAACCAGGGCTAGGTAAGCTTCAATATACAACTGCGGGGCGTAGGAGGAAGGCCGTGGAGAGATGCACATGTATTTTCAAAAAGGAATTATTTACATTCCTAACATATATTATCACAAAATAATCCAGGGTCCCTTTTTTAGACATGGGAATTGTGGCAACCTTGTGTAAAAACTGTTAGAGAAAAGCAACGAAAAATAATGTCGTTTCAGAGTGCACTTTTGCCTCCTCTCAATAGGAAGCAGACTAGAAGAGGATTAACGACTACGCCTTGACCGAAGGTCTTCTCCGACTTTGATCACCCCTCTTTAACAAGCGCAGACCCGAAAGTGAAAGAGGACCGCGCTGCAGCCGATCACTTGTCTTTATGGGGCCATGTGTTAGAAACACATGGCCCCATAACGATAGGAAAGTGCTTTGCGACAGACGCAAAGCAGGCAAGACAGTCCGGGTGGGCCGGCACAGAAAGCCTTGGCAGGCCACCATTTAACATAAACGGTGACACCAGCCAATGGAAATGAGGGGCAGGGCTTAAAGCCCTCTTCTCAAAATCCTCTCCTACAAAATCTCTTGCGGAGGTGGAGCAGGGCTCTGCCCTGCAACGCACGTGAGACCTAAAAAGGAAAAACAAGGAGAAATAAAGATATTTCTCTTTGTTGTGCCTCCCTTACGCCTCCCCTGGGGAAGAGTAAGTTTTTGGCGCCGCCTCAAATTTACGATTTCCCATAAATTTGGGGCAGTGTCAAAAGCCATGGATGTTGCTGGGAACACCCATTGCATGCCCCTTTAGCACAGTAAACTGCGTTAAAGGGAACTATATTTACGAGGCAGCATTAAGCCAAAAAAAGTGGCTTAGTGCTGTCTCATAAATACGGAGCGGGCCCCAGCGCCACGGAACATCACAAGAAGTGAAGTTCAAGCAGTGCAAGGGGCCTCGTTAATAAGGCCCTCATGGATCGCAAGGAACAAAGGTGGGTCCGCTATGCCATAAAACGGGCACAGAAGCATACCCCCAGAAGTGAGCCAGAACGATACAGAGACAACGACATGTGTGAAGACAGCTAGATGATGCAAAGACAAGAATGAGATGCCAAGATAATAGACAATGAAAAGGAGAAGAAAGGGACAAAGATACCGACAGTGAAGAATACAGAGGATTGCTTACATAAGGTACTGAAAGGGCAGCCATGAAATGAGCAGTAAGGGTCGGATTCCAAACACAGGAACCTAGTATCGACGTCACAAAACCACATCAGTGGGTGGCCAAACGGTCCAACATGGCAGACGGGCTTTAGGAAAGCTCCACCAGCCCACTGAAATATCCTGCAATATCCTACTGAATACTCGCTTCTCTCTCTGATCCGAGCCCTGGGTAGGCAGTCGGAATGCAGTGAAGATGCCCAGACGTGCGGAGATCGACTGACCTGGTCTGTGAGTCGAGGCAGCTGCTGTGCTATTGGAGCCATGCTCCCTGTAGCCTGGCCGTGACGCTGTGGTCGGAGGGCGGCTGGCCGCCACGTCGAAGCCTAGTAACAACGGGCCTGGTTACTGCCGGGTGGTGGATTAGGCGCTAGATCCCTGCGACGCAAGGAATTTCTTGGTGCTGAGGCCAAAGTTGTAGGTGGGCTGCGAGTCTCCTGAAACCGAGCCTGTAGCAGAGACAGCGGCTGGGCTTGCCAAGGGCTTGGACCCACGTCGACTGGCCAAGTGGTAACAGCTGACGGAGGAGTGACGCGGAGTGAGGATGATCCCTGGCTTGCCCTCCCCAGAGAGCAGAGGTCGCTGGACTGCATGTTTGCAGACTGCCTGATGGTGGGCGAGTCTGCATTGCCTACTATTCTCAGGCGGCGTACATCAAGGCCCTGGGCCCACGGGCTAAATTTGTTTACCCTCCGGTGAGGCTTACCCCTACACATAGGTGGCGACGCAGGAGGTGAGGCGCCCACTAGGGAGGTGGGAGGCTTCTTTTCCTCCCACGGAGGTGGCTGGGGGGTCTCCTGGCCTGCACCTGCAGGAGCACCATTGTTAAGTGATGAAGAGAATTGAATGGCCCTGCCTGGCATCCTCGTGGCCCTCACTCTCATGAAACAAGGACACTGGCTGTACTGAAGCCATGGCTGCTGTGGGGGAGGACTAGGCAACATGCGAGGTCCGCTGTAGTCTGAGCCATGGCCATTGCAGGTGGTGCCTCCGGGCCTGTCAGGAGGGAAGCTAGGCCACGGGGAGGCCCACGTATAGAAGGCAGGGGGGTCCCTTGCCTACGACCATGACTAAGGATAAAGCCATGGGCAGTGATGCCCAACAGAGCACGATGGACCGATTCTCTAGAGTCGGGGCCACCGGTGCAAATACGGGACCAGATAATGCATTATTGGCAGCAATCGATAGACATGCTGAAGCTAAAATGGGAACTGTGGGCTCAGAAGTGACATTACTGCACTTGTTTCTTGTGGGTGCAAAGATAGGGGGATACATTGTGACCCTATCTGCTGATTCTGGGACGTTGGGATGTTTGGGGATCCATTGGACGGTTACTCTCTTGACCTAGGGTGACCAACTGACATGGGTGCAAATTCAGGACAGTGAGTGTAAAAATTCAGGACAAGGGGTCAAAATTCAGGACAAAAATTCAGGACAGGAGGTCAAAATTCAGAACAAATGGTAAGTTTTACGGACACATCAGAGAAGGTTGCGCAATAGTATATAAGTAAGTAAATAGACAACTACTAAAGTACAAGTGAAAATAAGTTCATATTAGGTTGAGACAATTGTGCACTTCATGGTTTGTCAGTGTGCGCGCAGCTTTAGGCAAATGTGCAGGTCTTTTTGTGGTAACAAAACCGCCCCCACCTTTCCAGCTCCCAGAGAAAACGCCTGATGCCTGGTCCCGCCAGTCTGGCCTTGCTACCACCCTCCAATGGCGTCCCTCATCTTCACATAGAGCCTCTCTCATGTGTATTTAACTTCTTCTATAGTGCTACTCATCCCAAGTATGTGGGGCAGAGTGTTGGAGTGCGTTACAACACACACATATTATATAGAGACAATCACTCATATAAATGTGAAAGTCAATGTATAAGAAAGGTTGCTTAAGATAATGGGGCTTACAATGTGTAGTCATACTTTCAACCATCATTCAGTCTTTCGCCGTTCATTCTGTCCTTCCATCTGTGCCCATCCATGTCCATATTCAACCATTTACAAACCTATCCATCACGTATCCTTTCCTCCATCATTTCACTCATACATCCCTCAATCCACCCTTTTACTCATCCATCCATTATCCATCCATCCATCCATCCACCCTTTCACCCTATCCATCCGTACACTCATCCATCCACTCTTCCACCCATCCATCCATTCACTCATCCATCCAGCCATTAACCTATCCAGCAATCCTTTCACTTACTCATTCATTCATCCATCCAGTCACTCATCCTTCTACCCATTCACCCGTTCAGTCATCCATTTACCCATCCCCCTTTCTCTTTCAATTCCCCTTTCACTTAGCCACCCATCCTTCCATCCACCCACCCATCCATCTACTCATCCACTCATGAATCCATCCATTGAACCTATCATTCATCCATCCTTCCACTCATCCATCCATCCATCCTTTCTCTCATCCACCCACCCTTTCACTCCTTCACTCATCTATCTATCCTTTTGTCTATCTACCCTCCCTTTCACTCACTCATCCAGCCTTACATCCACCCTTTCACTCGGTCCATCCATTCACCCTTTCACTTATCAATTAATCAATCCTCCCTTTTACTCATCAATTCATCAATCCATCCATTATTTCACTCATCCATCCACCCATTCACTCGCCCATCATCCACCCTTTCACACATCCACCCATCCATCCATCCATCCATCCATCCATCCATCCATCCATCCATCCATCCATCCATCCATCCATCCATCCATCCATCCATCCATTCATCCATCCACCCATCCCTTCACTTACTTACTCACTCACCTTTTCACATTAATTATGAGACCCATCAAGAACTCCACCCTCGCTGTAGTTCCTAAAGCAAGGGGTGGGATGGGGCAGGGTTCACTATGCCCCTGCACTTAGGCAATCTGAAAAAGTGGAAGGCATGAGTCATGCCTGATGCACAGTGCCTGGACGTGAGGCGACTGTGACATGGTTTTGTTTCCAGAGCTTTAAGTGGGATGTAAAAACTAGGGGGGTCTCTCCAAAAGGGTGTTTAATGTAATAAAATGCGTGGCTTAAAACACGTAAACTAAAAATCTGTGCTCAATATAATGTGCCGCCCGACTGGTATTTTTGTTGCTTCTGTCATTGCATCCAGATATCTAATACAAAAAGTAACGTTACACTTGGAACAAGTAACGTTAAACCTACAACAAGCCAGAACTATTGGCTTTGTCAATGGTTGTTAGTTGCATAAAATAAAAAAGCAGCGAGCGTGGCTGCTATACTATAACTATAATCCTTTCCTTTGAACTTCTTTCACCACCTTCCTTCGATTAACTGGAATCTCACCTAGCAGCAGCATGGGCGTTTTTGCACTTCCATCTGACAGAATGCCCTGCCCTAGACTGTGGCAAGAGGAGGCCACCACATGCTGTAACAGCCCTGACTGCCCCATTGTTATTCTGTATGTGTCAATCAGCCCCCACGGAATGACAATGGGCGGGGTGGTCTGCTCTTGTGCTCAGAGGAGTGCGAAGCGGCCACATCACAGAGCTGAGGCCTCTCGCAGGGGAACAGCTCTGTTCCCTAACATGCCTAAAAGTACAGACAAAAGGCATCCGTAAAAAGGATCCTCACGGACAACGGACGTGAGGTCCAATTTACGGACTGTCCGTGAAATTTACGGACGGTTGGTCACCCTATCTTGACCTCCCATTGGAGTCGGCATGAGACACCGGCCGCAACATATATTTTAGCTGCTGTGAGGTATTAGGGTGGGGTTAGGAAGTTGCTTGGGGGTTCGATTTATTACATTTTGCTGCATTGTCGGTTTTGTCCTAGGGGTGCGTCCCCATATCCTGGAGGGAATTCATGGCCTCCAGATACAGATGTTGGCCCATGTTGATAAACCCTCCCCAGGTGAGCTGGAACGTTAGAGGCATGCTTGGCAAAAATAAATGAGGTGCGATACTTCACCAGACAAAACGCATTTAGGCAGATATCCTTGTACTGCAAGAAATGCACCTTATGGATAATGAAAACCCCTGCCTGGCCCACTTTGGGTACACATACACATACCATGCTGAATTCATGAGGGGCGGGTTTTGCTGGTCTGATACACAGCAAAATTCCGTTCATAATTGTCCAATCGGATAAACAGGGTAGATACATTTTGGTGCATGGGACCATTTCTCGGGAACACGTGGTGATAGGCAGTGTCTATGCCCCCCTTTTCTTAGTGAAGGCTTTATTGACCACCTAGTTGAGATCTAGGGGCTAATACCCGAAGGGCTTGCGATCATGGTAGGTGATTGGAATGATGTGCTTTGCTCGACCAGAGACAGATAGCGAATGTCCAGGTTCATTGGGGGCGCACAAGGGTCTCAACTGAAATATCTGGTGGGCTGGGAGGATACATGGAGGTTTCATCATCCACGCAACGCAGGAAATACTTACTTCTCCCCACTCCACAAATCCTTCTCCAGGATTGGTTACACTTTTGTCCCACACAGTTACATACATAGAGTATCGGAAGCCACAATAATGCCCCGCGTCATGTTAGACCTCTCCCCAATAGCTTTACACCTTTTAATAGGCCCGAGTTGAACCCCTTTTTGGTGGAGGCTCTCCCCATGGCACCTACAGGATCACTCCTATTGGATCCGCATTCATAAGACCATGATGGAATACTTTACCCTTAATGTAGAGTCTGCTTCTTCTCCAGAAGTGTTATAGGAGGCGATAAAACCCATCATCCAAGGGGTGGATATAAGTTACTGTGCAGCGGAGCACAAGCGTCATAAACGTAACCTACTACAACTGGAAGCCCGCATTATAAAATGAAATCCAGTATTTGTAAAGCGCACAATTACCTGAGGGTGTCAAGGCGCTGGGGGCCGTCTGGAAGATTAAGTGAGCTATTGCCCAGAGTCACATGGTGCCGGGCTAACATACCGCCGGCACCAGGGATTGAACCGTGAACACCGTTGTCTGGAGTCAGGCACCCTGGCCGCTGTGCCACACCTTATAGCACTAGAAAGTAAGGGGCAGGACAACTTTGTTTTGCCCAGCTGCAGTATCAGGGGGGTATTGCAGGAGGAAGTGCAATGCGCCTGGTTGGCCTCCTAGAGTAGAACCTATCAGTGGGGGGACAAGTTAGTGAAGATTTTATGTCAACTTTGTCGGCAGGCCGATACGCCGAGTCAACTCCCAGTGGTCTGTGACTCCAATGGAACGGTACTCACGGATCCAGCATCAATATCGAGCAGCTTCACTGATTTCTATGAGGCCTTGTATGCGCCGAAGGAGGTAATCAGCGCTCCACTTACCCTCAAAGAATGGACGGCAGTGCTGCTGATGCTGTGGTCTGTAAAGGCACCTGTCCCTAACGCTTACCATGGCGAATTCTACAAGGCATATATGTCCTAGTTAGGTCCATATTACCTAATTGTCATCCAAGAGGCGGTCCAGATGGCTTGCATGCCCCCAAGATTGTAGGCACGCAGAGATTGTCATCTTTAGGCTGACCCTTCAAACATCACGCCTCATATTGCCCTATCCCTTTTAAATAGAGATGAAACTACATGCAAAAATCCTGGTATATAGGCTGAGGCCCCATATGTCAGATCTGGTTCATCCAGATCAGGCGGGATTTATGCCCTGCCGGGTGACACGCCATATCAGGAGGGCCCACATTGCCGTAGCTGCAGTTTTCCGCCTAGACAGACCGACCTCCTTGTTGCTAGTGGACATGGACAAGGCATTCGACTCGGTTAGCTGGACATATCTTTTCACACTCCTGAAATAGCTGAACTTCAATCCGTGCTGCCTATCAATTATTCGGTTACTCAACACGGATTTGAATGCATCCATGCGGGTGGCCGGCCATGCTTTTCCTCCCTTCCCAGTTACACATGGCACTTGGCATGGTTGTCCTCTATCTCCCCTGTTATTCGCCCTGCCCATTGAACCCCTGGTTGGGTCCATAGAGATGCCCTAGTCCGAGGCTTCGAATGGACCATGGAAATTTTAGATGGTATTGCTTTATAAGCAGACAAGATTTTGTTTTTTCTCATAGATCCGCGTAAATCGGACCACAGAATCTTGCAGATTATGCAAATTTTGGGAGAAACATCAGGCCTTTATATGAACATTCAGAAATTGACTATATGGCCACTGCGGGGGATGTTCGGGCACGGCCGGTGGGCTGCAGATCTGTCACAGGCCACGGAGGACTTGCAATATCTGGGGGATTTTCTGTCAGATAACCAAAAGATATCATGGGATCACAACTTGCATCGTGTCTGAGAGGGTGAAGACAGAAATTAGATCCTGGTCGGGATTGCTATTGTCTCATAATGGGAGGTCTACTAAATTTAAGATGGTCTTTCTCCCACAATTACTTTATCATCTACAGAACCATCCCTATTTGATCAACTGTCGTGGTTTCGTCAAATTAACGCTA
This sequence comes from Triturus cristatus, assembly GCF_964204655.1. NCBI lineage: Eukaryota > Metazoa > Chordata > Amphibia > Caudata > Salamandridae > Triturus > Triturus cristatus. The sequence goes on along the minus strand of NC_140579.1, from coordinate 875,459,687 downwards.
TGCTCGGGCTGTTTCTATCGGGGGACGGAGTGTCCTAAGTGGCACTACTCACATTTTTTCAATCAAAATATTGCGGCGGCCTTGAGGCTGCTGATATTCAATCTTATCAAGCAGCCTCGCACTTCCAGGTGCTCAGTGACTGGTGGTACGGTTTGAGAGATGATCCAGCTTATGCCGTAGAGTGCTGGTTACTAAGTGACCCCACCCTGTATGCATAATATAGTAGGCTGGATATCAAGGCCCTGCCGACCACCACAAGAGTTGTGATACTTTTGCAGCGTGAATCTTTCTGGATTCACTATGCTGTGCATTATTCCTCCATCTAGTGGTTGGGTCCGGAATTGTAGTATTTCTTCTCTCTTTTTTTTTCGTGGCCCAGGTGCGCGTCGACATACCACCATTTGGTGTCCTTTGTGAAGTCGACGTGCTTCCTCCGGAAGCTCCCACCTTTAGTCACTATCTTTAGATTCTTTTTTCTGAAGTTGGGTCTGGAGCAACAGTGAAGGAGCTCTAAAACTTTGGAGAGAAGATTCGACGAAAAATCAACAAAGACATCGAAAAAATCAACGGAGAAGATACCGGATTACAAGTCGAGTACAGAGGTCGATGAAAGAGGAGAGAACATCGAAAACTTCGATGTTTCTTCAGACAATGCGCACACAGGGGGCTCCCTGGGCGCGGTCATGGACAAAACTCCCTTTAAATTCTTCGCAAACTGCCACCACAAGTACGCGCAAAAGGACCAACACCCATTTTGCAATCTCTGCCTGCCACTCGACCATCGAAGTGATGACTGCAATGCCTGCGCTGCATTCACCTCGAAGACCCTCAGAGTAAGAGAGAGGCAAAGAAGAGCAAACTACAGCGTGCAGGGCAGGGAACACCTCCATCGCTCCGAGATTTGGGACTCTCCAGTGGAGAGGAAGACAATATCGCCAGAGGACGCCATTGCCGCCGAGGTCAAAAAGAAAACATCGAAGGAGGTAAGAGAGTCGTCGAACCCCAAACACTCCACTGATACTCACAGAAGTCCTCAAAGGGAGCATTGCCGTCGAAGCATTCGACGTCTGCAACTGCATCCAAGGACAAACAGCCCGTCGGTTCCTTCGAAAAGGACTCCCAGATAGCAAAATCCCAAGAAAAGGTAAAGGCGTCGAAAAGCAGCCACGAAAAGGAGGTCTCGATGTAAAAAACAAAGGCCTGAAAGCGGGTACGACTTCGACGTCGACAACCGCGAAAAGAAAAGCTGACACCCTCGATGCCGAACACGCGGCCGAGATGGAAAAGAAGAAAAGGCTCGAGGCAGAAATGGCAAGCATCTTGCAACGCAAGAAAGACTTCGCTGAAATTTCTTTACAGCATTCTGTCGAAAACCATGTCCGAAGCCAAAAAGTGCGTCGAGAAAATTCTACCACCGACCACACCAGAACCTGGAGAGGAACAGGAAGAGGAAGGGGAGGAAGACAAGCAAACGTACCAGGGCTCAACATCCTCAGAGGCTTAGGACTTGCAGTGGCAAGATCTCAACGCCGAATCACCGGAAGAGGGTGTAGAATCCTATCCTTCGAGACCTTCGCCGCCGGACGACATAGGGATCTACAATCAGGTCATCAAAAGAGCTGCAGTCACATATGGAGTGCAGCTAGAGAAAGAAAAACCCCAAACTTGCTTCCTCTTGGAGACATTGTTGCCATCACAGACTAGAAGCCAGTTTCTGCCCATGCTCCCAAATGTGCTGGAAAGAGGAAGGAGGACTTTAAGGAACCTGCTATGTGTAAAGCAGTGACCCCAAGAGCAGAGAAGAAATATAAACATTCTTCAAATGACCCCATGTACATTAGGGGATCAGTACCAGCCGACTCAGTCATCACATCCATGGCTGGGAAGAGGGCAAATATACCCACAAACACTGGTCCACCACCAGATAAGGAGAGCAGGAGGATGGACCAAATGGGTAGAAAAATGGAAAGAAGTGACAGGATACAATGGCGCATCGCCAATTTCAATGCGCTCATCAACAGACACGCATACCAGCACTGGGAAGAAGTTGGTGAACTCCTAAAACATCTGCCAAAACAATACCAGAGAAGGGCTAGCCACCTGGTAGAAGAAGGGAAAAACATGGCAAATACATGTTTGAAGTCTGCCCTAGACGCAGCGGAGACATCAAGCAGGCAGATGATGCTTGGAATAACAGAAAGGAGGCATGCCTGGCTAAGGATCTCGGGCTTCAAGAATGAAGTTCAGAACAACATCCTCAACACACCCTTCAATGGGGAACAACTGTTCGGCGCACCAGTTGATGACAAACTGAATCAACTCAAGAAGGACAACGAAACAGCTAGGTCCATGGGGACGCTGCAGTTCAGAGGTATGAAAAGAGGGACACAATCGAGGAGGCCAACGGGTAGGGGGAACCACCAACCCGTGGCACCACACCAAACATTCCAACGAGGTTATCAAGGAGGTAACCAGGGACAACAGCAGGGTCAGCAGCAACAAAACTGGAAGTACCAGCCCCGAGGACAATCCTTTCGAGGGTGCTCCCGAGGAAGGGGAAACGGGCAGAGAGGGAGCCAACAACCCTCATCCAAGTGACTCCTCAGCAGGACCAACGCACACCCACCCAATAACTCTAGGGGTGCAGAAAGAGTCAACACAAAGACAGACCAAATCAAGACCAACATTAGTTCCTCCAACACACAACACCAGTAGGAGCCAGGATAAAACACTTCCTCCGGGAGTGGAGAAAGATAACAACATACAAATGGATACTAAACCTCATACAATACGGTTACTGTATAGACCTAAAAAAACCACCTCCAAACAGAAAGCCGAGAGGCAGAGTACACTCAGCAAAGCAGCGTACACATTTGCTGCAGGAAGCACGAGAACTTCTAAGGAAGGAAAAGAGCCATAGAAATAGTACCATACAAGGAACGGAACAAGGGGGTCTACTCTACCTACTTCCTCATACCAAAGGTAGACGGAACCTTACGACCAATGCTAGAGCTAAGATTCTTAAACAGGTTCCTAAAAACTCAAAGGTTCAAGATAACATCACTCCAGGAGGTTATACCACAGCTACAAGAAGGAGATTACATGGCAACCATTGACGTAAAGGACGCTTACTTGCACATCCCCATCAACAGCAAACACAAACATCTCCTAAGGTTTATGATCAACAAAACTCACTACCAGTTCACAGTGCTGGCATTCGGACTCAAATCTGCACCAAGGGTTTTCACAAAATGCCTGGCAGCAGTAGCAGCACACTTAAGGAAGCAAGGGATACATGTATACCCGTACCTAGACGACTGGCTGGCAAAAGCAAACTCATACAGCAAGTGCAAGCAGCACACGGAAGAGGTCATTCAAACACTAGCCCAACTACGGTTTTCAATCCATTGGGGAAAATCATCAATACAACCAGAACAAGTAAAGATATTCTTAGGTGCAGAGATCAACACCATACAGAGCAAGGTGATTCCAAGTGCAAAGAGAACCTTGGCAATTTTGAAGGAGACACGTGTGTACCACAAGGGGCAAGTTCTGACTGTGAGGACAGTCAGCAAACTGATGGGAATGATGGCATCATGCATACATTTGGTCTCAAATATCCACGTACACATGAGATCATTCCAAGAATGGATCCAGCAACAATGGTCATAAGCATAAGGGAGTTGGGAGGATCAAGTGGTTGTCACGCAAGCTGTACAGCACGAAAAGCGTGGTGGAACAAAAAGAACATAACACAAGGGAGACCATTCACACAACCAACTCCAACAGTGACCATCACAACAGATGCCTCCCAGATGGGATGGGGAGCGCACACAAACACCCTCAAGGTAAGGGGATTGTGGTCACAACAGGATGCGATAAAGCACATCAACTACCTGGAACTGAAGACCGTGTTCCTAGCCTTGAAAGCCTTTTAAAAACAACTGTACGGACACAGGATACTAGTCCAAACGGAAAATACAACCACCATGTTCTACATCAACAAGCAAGGAGGGACACAGTCAGTGACACTATCAGTGCTAGCACAGGAAATATAGAGATGGGCAATTCCAAGACAAATACTTGTTAGCGATACATCTACCAGGGAAGGACAATGTGGAAGCAGACAGACTCAGCAGACAGACGTCAGCATCCCATGAATGGGAAATCAATCACCAAGAAATCCAAAAGATATTCCACAAATGGGGAACTCCGCAAATAGACCTATTTGCAACACACCAAAATGCCAAAACTTCACATCCAGACTACCGTGCAAACAGTCCCAAGGGAATGAACTATGGACAAGCTGGTCAGGGACATTTGCCTACGCTTTTCAACCAATACCACTGCTACACAAGGTATGAAACAAATGCAAATTCAGCAACATGACGTTAATACTAATAGCACCTCAGTGGACCAGACAAACCTGGTTCTCACAGATCAGAGAGATGGCGCAAACACCCGCAAACAGGTTCCCCACCAGAAAGGACCTATTAACAGTGCAAAACGGAAGAGTACTACACCCAGAGCCAGAGAGCCTCAGCCTAGAAGCATGGCTCCTGAAGACCTAGAGTTTGCACACCTCAAACTACCTGCAAGCACAATGGCGGTACTCAAAGAGGCGAGGAGACCTACCACAAGAAAGTGCTTCGTAGCAAAGTGGAAAAGATTCTCCGAATGGTGCATTAGGGAGAAACTACAAAGGAAAATTACAAGGGAATCAATAATACAAAAATACTTAACGCATCTACTACAAAATAAACTAAGCTACACATCTCTAAGGGTGCACTTAGCAGCGATAGTTGCTTACACAAGAGGAGAAACAGGAAAGAGTTTCTTCACCTTCCAAGTAGTAAAGAGATTTCTACAAGGGCCAAAGAGAATTGCACCTCTAACCAGAATGCCAGCTCCAGCATGGAACCTCAACATAGTGCTAACTCAATTGATGAAGGCACCATTTGAGCCTATTCACAAAGCTACACTGCACATGCTCACGCTAAAGACAGCCTTTCCTGGTAGCTATCATATTGCTACGAAGAGTGAGTGAATTGCAAGCATTAACACAACAAGAGCACTACCTACAAATACACAATGATAGGATTGTAATGAGAACAGACCCACATTTCATGCCAAAGGTGGTGTCACGGTTCCACATCAATCAGACAATTCAAATACCAAGGTTTTTCCAAAAACCATCCACAAGCACAGAAAGGGCGTTACACAGACTGGACGCCAGGAGGGCATTAATGCACTATGTAGAAAGGACAAAGGAGTGCAGTAAGACAAAGCAATTCTTTGTGTCCTTTGCCAGAAGCTTTTTGGGACGACCAGTTACCAAAAATACCATTGCCCGGTGGATTGCACAAACCATACAACTCTGCCACAAACAAGCAGGGCAACATTTACAAGGGGCAGTTCATGCTCACTCAACAAGGAAGAAAGGAGCAACAATTGCATTTCTAGTGAACACACCTATTCTAGACATTTGCCAAGCCGCAACATGGTCCTCAGTGCACACGTTCACTAAGCACTACTGTGTAGATATTCAAATAAACAAGGAAGCGCAAGTGGGACAGAAGGTCTTACAACACAAATTCAGTAACCAGAGCTCATCTTCCACCCAGCCACCACAAAACTAACAAACCGCTACAAAGTCTATGCACAGTATAGTGAATTCAGAAAGATTCACGCTGCAAAACGTATAGTTTCTTACCTGTCGGTGTAGTTTTGCAGCTTGAAGACTTTCTGAATTCACTAGCGATCCCACCCTCCTGAGACAGGAGAAAGACTATTAAAACAGGAGAAAGACTTTAAAGATTAAAGGAAGAGAAAGAGTAACACAAAACAAGAAAAAGAATCCAAAGATGGCGACCAAAGGTGGGAGCTTCCGGAGGAAGCGCGTCGACGTCACGAAGGACACCAAATGGTGGTACATCGACGCCCACCTGGGCCACAAAAAAACAAAACAAGCATTGGCATAGCCAATAGGTCTCGCCTTTGGGACCTTATAAGTGTTTAGCCATGCAACAGTTGCATAATTAAACACTTATAAGGTCCCAAAAGCGAGACCTATTGGCTATGCCAATCCTTGTTTTAACTGCTGCAATCTATTGAAGCCTCACGGAGAACATCAAAGCGGCAATGTGAAAGTAATCGTGGTAAAGCGAGGCGCGCGCGCCCGCGCACATGCACTGTAGGTCTAGGCTGGCCTGGTAGCACTTTTTGGAGCCCTCACAAAACGTCTCGCCAGACCAGCGCATGCGCTGGGTCAGGCGAGACCTAAAAAGAGAGGAAATGATACAATTCTGGACCCAACCACTAGATGGCGGAATAATGCACAGCATAGTGAATCCAGAAAGTCTTCAAGCTGCAAAACTACACCAACAGGTAAGAAACTATACGTTATGTGGTGACAATGTCTCTGTAGGTTGGGATGGTGGGGCTGTATCACACACAAGACACAGCTATGGTGCAATCGGCTGCTGCCCCACTTGGCAGATCTTCAGGGCTTTCGCGGCTGGGACCAGACAGGGATTTCCTCTGTTGGAGATGGTATGCATGCCCATACCCTCAAGTAATTTCAAGAACTCAGAAAAGAATTCTCCATGCCCTATAGCCAGTTCTATAAATATCTTCAATTTCGCCATGCACTAATGCATATATAACCTACATTGCCACCCTCCCAGAGTTTAACCACTTAGAAGGCAAGCTGTTGAGGGGTAAGTTAGGGGATCACAAAATAAAAAAAATATACCAATCCCTCATCACACACTGTGGAACCATTCTTAAGTCCCTAAGGTCGGTGTGGCAGGCGGACTTGACGCCCGTTGACAATGATGATTGGACGCAGGCCCTTGAGCCCCCCCCCTTCCCTGAGGGAATGGGGACGCAAGGGCAGCCATTTCGTCGCTCATCCGATTGATCCAATTGAAATACTTACATAGGGCCTGTTACACACGACATAAGCTTTTGAAGGTTGAGCTGTTGGAATCCCTTGTGTGTCTGCACTGCCGAAATGACAGGCACTTTCCTACGACTTGGGCATGTGTAGCTCTAGATAGGTTTTCGAAAGGTGTGATTGCGTGCCTTGCTGAGGTCCTGGGGTGGAAACTCACTTGATCTCCTAAACTGACCCTGCTCCATATTAGGGATAAGATTGGCTGTAACAGATATAAGCACAATCTTTTATTTTTAGGCCTCACACTAGCCAAACGAGACATAGCTAGACTATGGAGGTCTGAGTTGCAACCTTGTGTGAATGCTTGGAGGAGGGGGATGGACTTTTGTATGGGGTTAAAGGATTCTATTTTTTTAGCACAAGGGTGTCCTCTGAATCATAAAAAGATTTGGCAGTGGTGGACTGACTACTGAGGCATCACTCTGGCACCCCATTTGTCGATTGCCACCACCATAGATGTGGAAGTACAGTCCTATGGTCGAGTTACGTGTTGTACTATATAAACTTTTTTGGGGTTTATGGGACTCCAGCCTGGGGGATTCGGGGAGACATAGACTAGTTCTATCGCAGCGTGTTGTACCGTTTTGTTATCTAACTCCAATATGCAAAGCTATGCTGATATATGTAATAATCTATGTATGTATATGAGGCCCTTGGGCTATATGACAGCAAGAAACTCTATAAAACTTTGCTATTAAAAAAACAACATTAGTGAAGGGCAAACACAAGCCCAAAGATCCGCTCAGGCTCAAAGTAAAGAATACCGTAGGAAGAAATCCTAGGAACTAGCATTGAGGCAGATGAGCGATTAAGAACACCAGAGGCTTAAGGTCTGTGAGTCTGGAATAGCACAAGATTTCCTCTGACAAATGGATACTCAGTATCATCCACCATGGATATTGTATAGAACTCTTATAAACACCGCCTACCATCAATACAAAGACATGTACCCACAGCAAAGGAAATCTAAGACATAGAAGAAAGGAAGTAGCAGATTTGTTATTAAAAAGGACAACAGAAAAAGGAGTATACTCCGTCTTCTTCCTGGTACTCAACCCAGACAGGTCACTAACCCATCTTGGACATCTTGTGCAAAGGCTTCAAATGGCAACCCTGCAGGCAGTTATCCCAGGCCTACAGAAATAGAATTCCAAGACAATACACCTAAGATGCCTATCTACACATGCCAATGAACAATAGGTGCACAATGTTCCTTAGGTTTTTGGTGGACAAAGATCACAACTAGTTCATGGTGTTATCTTTTAGGAAAAAGTCCACACCCAAAGCGTTGCACTGCTTCTGAGAAGGAAAGGAATCAATGTCTAACACCTACCTTGTAGACTGGCTGATAAAGGCAAAGTTGTACAACATAACTGAGACCTCTAAAAATAGTAATGGAAACACTATACAATCTAGGTTTTCCATCAACAGAGAAAAACTGTCCCCACACCGGAAAGGGAAAAGACTTTCCTAGACTAATCTCAGAACAAGAAAAGGCCTTCCCTGTTGAGGAGAAAATCCAAGTGATTATAGAACTATTTGGACATTACCAGAAGGAGTAAGTTCTGACAGTGAGGACGGTGTGGAATCTGACGGGCATGATGGCATCATGCCTACTGCTCATACCAAATCCCAGACTCCACATGCAACCAACCAAGGAGTGGCTGCAGAGACACTGGTCACAGACAACAGGGAGTTAGGAGAAACTAGCTGTTGTAACAGATAAGGTATATACGGATATGTAATGGTGGAGCATGAGGAACATCACAGTAGGAAGACCCTTCAACCAAGCAACTAACCCCAACTGTTAACATAATGACAGACGCATCCTACGTGGGGTGTGGTGGACATATGATTATGCTGACCATCAGGGGTGCATATAGAGCCCAGAAGCTTAGAGTCATGGCTCCTGGAGATATAGAATTCAGACACTTGGAACTCCCATTATGAACCATGGAAGTCCTAAAAGAAACGAGGAGGCCAGCATACAGAAAATGCTGTTTCAAAAATAGAACAGTTTTGAAAGTGGTTCTCCAAAGAAGTAGACTCTTGCGCCTATACAGATGACACCGCAGTCCTAAAATATCTAGCATACCTGCTAAACTCTCCTATGTCAGACTAAAGGTACACCTAGCGGCCATTTGGGATGAACAAGAGTAGGTATAGGAAGACATTTTATCTAAACACTAATTTTGAAAAGGTTCCAGAAGGGAGCAAAAAGACTAGCACCACCCAGAGTAGCACCCACGTCAATGTGGAAGCTAAATGTAGTACTTACACAGCTTATGAAGCGACCCACCGAGCCCATGCATAGCATAGATCTACAATTCCTCACCTTGAAGAGGACATTATCACCTCCTTGCTTAAAGTGAGCAAACTTAAAGAACTCACAGTGTAGGATCCATACTTTAAAATGTATCAACAGGTTAGTAAGAAGAATTAGCCCTAGTTTCCTTCTCAGGGTTTTAAACTTCTATGCCATACAGCTAACAGCCTTAGTCCATCAACCAAATTCACACGTAGAACGCACCCTCCACACACCGGACATCTGATGAGTGGTTATGTACAACATACAGGAAATCAAAAGAATCAGGAAGACCAGTCAGTTCTTGGTCTCCTTAGCCCCAACAACCAGGGACCTAGTTTCAAAAAGGACTAATAAGGTGGATAATCCTAACAATACAAAGATATCACAAAGCAGCAGGGTTAACAGTGGTAGAAAGACTAAGGGCCTCATGTAGGTAGCCAAATACCGGTCGGTAACGGCCGATTTTCGGTAATTATACCGTTACCGACCGGTATTTTGGCTTTTGGTATGTAGGGGGTGAATTTCTGTATTCGGAATTTACCGAATCGGTAAAATTACCGAATCGGTAATTTTACCGATTCGGTAAATTCCGAATACAGAAATCAGATGTAGGGGGACTGTGTGGGTGTTGTTTAGAGTCGGTATTTACCACCAACTAATAGTTGGTGGTAAATAAAGTATGGATGAGTAAAAGCATTTAAAAGCGCTTAGAAGTGTGCACATGTGGCAGACATACAAGCCATTAGGGCATGTATGTGTGCCACATGTGCACACATGGCCGAATCAGGGGTGCAACAGGGTGTCAATGTGACACCCTGCCACCCTTGCATGTGCTCCCCCATTACCGAATCGGTATTTACCGATTTGGTAATGAGGCATACCTTCCCCTCAATGGGAAGGTATGCCTCATTACCGAATCGGTAAATACTGATTCGGTAATTACCGACTCACTCCGATTCGGTAACATTTACCGAATTTTTACCTACATACACTTTACCGATTCTTAAATACCGAATCGGTATGATTCGGTATTTTAGAATCGGTAAAGTGTATGCCACCTACATGAGGCCCAAAGTGCGCATTCCACAAGAAAGGGGGACAATGTTTTGCAGCTTGAATCCTTTTTTGGATTCACATGCCGTGCATTATTCCACCATCGAGCGGGTGGGCTGGAATTATGTGTCCTTTTTCTTTTGTTTCATTTTTCTTTTTCGGCATTATTGATCACCATGGTGGTAAGTCCATCCTCTCTGTGACATATGTACGCACTTGAACTTCCTATGCATGGTCCCCATCTTCATATTGTTTTTTCCGCCATTGGCTCTGAAAACACAATGGAGGAGCTCTAAAAACCTGAGAGAAATTCAACTGAAAGAGCTACAGACATCAAAGATTTTCAACCAAAGATAATCGAATAACACAGGAAGCTACAGAAAGTGCAGCAGCGGAGGAAGGAAGCCTTCAATCAAAGTCGAATTGGACAGACAATGTACAGAGGTGAGGCAGCAAGGTGTAATGGCGAATACCCATTCTAAATTGTACCCCAATGACCATCACAGGTTTGCCCAGGGACTTTCCCACAAGGTCTGCAACTTGTGCCTACTGAAAGACAACAACAGCAAAAACTGCGAGGCCTACGCAGAGTTTGTTTCAGGATGTTGAAGGCGAGGCTGAGACAGCACTTTGCACAACATGCCTTGGCCAATACCTAAATGGGGAGGAGGGGAAGAAAGCGTCAATGAGCGTCAATGATGTCAAAAAACTGGGGGCCACACAAAAATTGGCCAAGGATTACGTAAAAAGTTGTGGCAGAAGGTAACAAAGACATCAAAAGATGTGGACTCCAAGTTCACAAAGACTACCTCGACGTAGAAACACTTGATGGTCAAAGGACGGCACAAGTAAAAAAAGCTGCACCAGTCATGACTAAAGGACACCAATTGAGACAAGCCTTCTGACAATCCTTCGATGCACCGGCAGGTGAATGAGAAATGGCAAAGGGAAAAAAAACGATGACCAAGAAACTACCAAGAAGAAGGCGACCTCGACGCTGAGCAACGAATGCTCAAGGTTGAGAAAGAAACGACAACTCAAAGCTGACTTGGCGGCACTCTTCTACAGAAAAGAGTTTGACAACTCCTTGATGGGATTTCGCTTCCCACCTAAACCTTCAGAGCAAAAGGAGGGAGAGAGCAACAGCCGGACATTGAGCCACCATCAACCATGGAGCCAAATGAAGAAGACTAAGAGTTCTTTGACTGATCCGCCGCGGAGTCCTCGAAGATATACCATCCCTGTGGCAGACCAGGGCTTTCGCTACCTGAGCATTTTTATAACAACTGATGAGACAGTGTTCTATGAACGAAATCTGCTGGGGCCGTTGCACAGGTTTAAATCGGAAGCCACCCACTGGAAGACGCTGCCCCTCACCCTTCTGGGCAGAGCGTCTTTATTTAAGATGCTTGCCCTGCCACGCTTCTTTTAAGCACTGCAAAATACTCCCTACCCGGTCCCCGATTCCTACTTTTCACCGATCAACTCAACAGTCAGGAATTTGCTATGGGATAGCAAACCGCCTCGTATAGCCACAAACAAGCTCTCTATGGGTTGGTACGACGGAGGTATCGGGTTACCGGACATGCGTCTGTATTATCAGGCGTCTCAGCTGGTCCCTATTAACCGCTGGGCGTTTGGACCTCATTCTGACCCAAGCTTTCGAACGGATTTGTGGTTAATGGGGAAGGTGGCTACAATAGATCGCTTTATTCAAACCCCAAGAAACTAGGTCTGACCGGTCCCACGGCCCGCACAGTGGAGGTGTGGCAAGGTGTCCAGCGGCGTATGGGGTGGCAGGGGCGCCTGACTAAAGCGACCCCCATGTGGGAGCCGGACATTCTGGGACGCCTCGGTGCTTGCGCAGGATTCGATAAGTGGGTCATGATTGGCATCTCCAGGGTGGGGGACGTCTGGATTAAGGGCAAGAGGGCCTCCTTTGCAGAACTCCAACTTAAATACCAGCTGGCACCATCAGAACACTTCCGGTATCTTCAGATTAGTCACGTTATAGACTGTGGCCTTCCTACAGACACTTCCCTCCCGGAGTCCTCTCCTCTGGAGGACAGGTTGTTATTGGACCCAATGGACAGCAAGGCTGTCTTCCTAACATACAAGAAACTCCTTAACAACCAACCCGATCCAATGCTGCAATTGCGTGCTAGTTGGGAGGGAGATCTGGGTGACATCACTGATGAGGACTGGCGCGACGCGCTGGCCTCCCCCGCGAAGTGGCTATCCCAATGCAACTCCGGCTTGTCCAGCTGAAGATCTTACACTGGGTATACTTTGATGCCAAACTACTATTTCGATTGGGGAGGAGACAGGATACAAACTGTCTGAGACACTGTAATCAAATAGGTACATTAATACACACTATATGGGAATGCCCCCACATACAGCGATACTGGGCCGACGTTACTCGACAAATGGCCAGATCTCGTGATAAACCCATAAACCCTACTCCTCGCCTATGCCTCCTTAACATCTGGGAATCAACTGACCTCACCCACACTGAACAGGCATGGGCCACCATGGGATGGAGCATAGCAAAAATAAATATTGCCCAGAAGTGGGGCGTGGATACTTTACCACAGTTGCGAGACTGGGCTAAGGACATGGACCATGCTATGGTGGCAGAGAAAACCGTATATAAAGGTAGAGGCTGCCCTCGAAAATGGGATCAAAAGTGGGGGCGCTGGAATGAATACAGGGGGGACATTTGTATTTCGCCCACGGTAGAACTTAGACGTGCGAGTAATGCAATTCTGGAGAGAGCGGCCACAGACGTGACGACATAACTCCTCGGGCCAGTAAAACTTGTGTGGAATGCTGTGCCTCCTACGCTTATGGACACTGGCGTAGCCCTTTGACCAGGCCATTACAATGTTTGATGCTACTGCTGATGCCCTATACGATAATACACAACTTGTTTGTACTCGGATGTTTGTGTCTACCGTTGAACGATTTATGTACTGTCTTCGCTGCAATTTTCTTTCTTTAATAAAAATGTTTAAAAAAGAGTTCTCTGACTACAGTGACAAAGACTCCCCTCCAATTGAAGGCCAGAAATAACACAAAGACATGTGGTACTGATGGAGCAGGGTTTTTACTTTAAACCCAAATACCTGTTTCATTTTCGCATGTTATAATTAAAAGTACTACTGTTTAATTATTAATCACTAAAGATTTGTCGAGTCTGGTCTAATCAACCTTATTAACAGAAGAATTACACGTGGGAATGCTATTGCATGGCTAAAATAATAAGTGAACTAAGTTGGTGAGCAAACTGACAGAAATAGATGTTGCTTATGTGATGTTATGTTGTTTTGCGCTTATAATTAATACGCATTAATGGCTTTTGATGTCGCAAATAGCTAGGTAAATGCATACACATAAGGGTATTAGCAGGGGAATAACACTGTATAATCATTTCTATGCAGTAATTATGTTTTGTGTTTCTTTTTACTTAAGTTGACCATTGTGGCCTGCTAAAATATGGCTACCACCCGCAGCCTGCATTTGAGTAGATGAATAATTGAAAGGAGGCTTCGCGCTGACTGCGACCTTGCCCTCCTGCTGAACCGAAAAGCCAATCATCATGACGACAAATCCGGGAGAGATGCCAAATACCCCTGAATGTGAAGATTTGTTACTAATCCAAATGCCGACATGATGAACTTATAGTGGTCTCACGAAGGAGATACAATTTACCCTAAAGAGACATCCGTAGAAGTAACGAATTAGTTATGGACTCCTAATTTCTATTCATTATTTGAGACTATCAATGCGTGTGAAAAACTACCGTTGTATCCCAATGTACCAAGACGACATAATTTCCGCCATTCGACTGTTTTGTAAGATATGATTGCAACATTTGGAATGTAATTTTAGTATAAATATTAGTAGACTAGAGAGGTCTAGCGCCACTTCTTCCCGAACTGATGATCAGAGGTCCCGATGCTGACAGGAGAGGACGGTGACTCTACATGACGGCTAGAAACTCTAACTATTTTGCTGAGGACCGGATCTGACTTAGGATCTGACTTTTAGCCAGAATAGGTAAATATGAGAGAAATGAACTTGCATTTAATTGATTTTTCTTACAATTTTAGATAAATAAAATTCTGTTTGAATTACTGTGTCGGGTGGTTATTTTATTGTCATGTTATTTGAATATTGAGTGTAATATGATGTTTTTCACCAAATCTATAGCAACTAGTTGATGCCATTGACCTCAAGGTATATGCAGATTGGTACTAATAGAGAAAAGGTGTTTCTCCTTATACATGGCACGGATAGAGTGGTAGGATGAATGTTGGTGTTATGGGCCCCACCAGCGTGTGATGTGTGTGTGCGTGTGTGACTGTGAGATCACTCCGTCCATGGAAGTAGAGGGGATTCGGAAGCTCTGATCTGCACCAGTTTCTTGGTAGCAGAATGATGGTTAACTATTGTCTTGATCTGGTGAATTTGCGTGTATATAAGCTTGTTGATTATTGATTGATATTGATGTTTGCACTAACACTGTTTGTTGAAGTCGTATTGAGTTTTGTGTAGTGTGTACGGCTTCTGGGACGTAGGAAGTCGGTGACAGTTCCGTAGTAGGGCAGAGGGAGTGCTGCTCTCGGAAAAAGGCGGGATTGTTAGCCCTGTATGTAGACAGGGGAAAACGTGTGACAATTGAAGTTGCGTGTCGCATTGTCTGGGTTCGATGAGGTAGCATCGCCGTGTGTTACCATTAGAAATTTATTTTCTGTGTGAGAGAAGTGTATATGATAGCGAAGGTTATCTGTGAAGTTCTGGTCTTAGGTATCAGGGATCCTTATGGCATTCCGTTAACGCTTATCACTAGAAAGGTAATAGGTATTCTCTGAGCTTGTTAGAAGGACAGAGCAGAGGTAAGCGCTGCTTTGTTAACGTGTGATATAATTCTGTAGTAGGACAGACTGTTCGCTGTTCTCGGGAAAGACAGAATTCTGTGTGAATGTACTACATTTTCTGATGTGAAAGTGCGTGAATGAGAAGGCATTCTGGTTAATTGTGAAACTCTTAGGAGCATTCCGGAGAAAACAGTTAATTGATGCTTGATAGAAGGGTAGAGTAGAGGGATGTGCTACTTTATCAACGGAAGTAACGATTCTGTAGTAGGGCAGAGGTAAGCGCTGCTCTCGGGAAAGGCAGAATTCTCGTGGGAAAGGTCTTTTGCTGTTCTGTGGTTAGCGAAGCAGACAATGGAGATGTTTGTATGTTGTAACTAACAGACTCGTAGAAATTGAAACAAAGTCTACCAAGTAGTGTTGTAAAGGAGGGGTAGACGAGAGAGAGAGGAGACAGGAGCAGAAGCTACTCCAGCGACTACTGACGTCAGGAAGACCGCGCTGTGATTGGACGGAGGGTTAGAACGGTGGAAGCACTGTGATTGGTGTGCTAGTGTACGCCGCGCAAGGATTGGGAGACATACAGGGTGACGTAGACGCTCAAGGATTGGTGCGTTGGTGTGAGTCGCGCTGGGATTAGTGGACTGAGTCAGTGGCGTAGACGCTCCAGGATTGATGCGTTAGTGTGAGTCGCGCTACAATTGGACAGGAGATCGTACAGTTGTAGAAAGAAAAAAAAAAAGGGTTGCGGAAAATAACAAAATGTATTACCATGCTGAGGAAAAGAAAAAGAAATCCTTGTTTAGTAAGGTTAAGAACTGGTTTGACAAGGATAAGGATATTGTGACTAGGGAAGGACAGTTACTTCCTCTGATAAGAACCCCCGCATCCTTCATGGTTGCGAAATATGGGTATCATACCTGTATTTGGTTAGACAACTGGGTAAAGTATACTAAAGATGATGGAGTTTTAGCGTTCCCAGAGCATGGCTCATTTAGTCTGGCCATAATGAGGAACTTACGGGAGAGGATGATGGGCCTAGAGCCTCGGCCAAGGCAAACGCAGTTTGAGGCATTGACTGAATGGGAAGATGAAGTGCATGAGCGAGAAAAGCAGAGGAGTGGAGGAAATTACAGGTACATGTTTGGGCGAAAGTATGATAGCGAAACTCATCATGATCGGATGAGAAGATGGCGAGATGCCAGCATGACTGAGAGATTATATCCTGTGAGAACTGCAGAGGAGACAGAAGGGAGAAAGTGTACAGAAAAATAACATCATATAGAGACAAGGAGGTATGGGGCGAATGAGTCTGATGATGATGTCTTGGATGACATGTTCTACAAAAGACCACCCCCGTATAGACGAGAACCAGAGGTAGGAACAGCAGTTACCCCAATGAGAGACACCCTGCGGATTATAAAGACAGAGGTTATGACCCCTGAGTTAAAAAGCAGTAATTCCCTTGCCGAGAGAGAGAGAGCGAGAGAGAGAGAGAGAGAGAGAAAGAGAGAGAAAGAGAAAGGGAGAATGAAATTGAGGATGAGAAGACCAGAGAACTAGCAAGGACCACATTTGAATTGACAGAGAAAATCAGAGAACTGACGAAAAATCTTCAAGCAGTTACGGTGCCTGTGACAATAGGTCCGGTTATGCCGATTTTCGACAAGCAGAGGGTTGGCGAAAGTGGTTTGACAGTTCCATATGTAGCCAACAGATTGATTGTTCCTCCAGAGCAGGCAGAAATGAGAGCGGGAGAAAATCAGTGGAGAACAGGAGAAAATCAGTGGAGACATACCATATGTGGAGGAGAGTTGAATGTGCAGACTAACACAGGTTTGAATTCCGGTTGTGTGGAAGGGAACAGAATGATTGGAGGATCGATCTTAGAACCACAAAGAGTGACAGAACCAGGGGGTGCAGAAAAATCCGCAGGGATAACTGCGGAAGATTTGAATGATTGGCTGAAAGCTTTGCAGAGGAAAGAAAAAGAATCCCAGGGAATTGATGTAGCTAGAATACGTATGGAAATGGAGGAGCTGATTGTAGGAACAATCCCTACAGAAACGCTGAAAAATTATCAGGAAGGGGAGATTTTATTCCTGTGCAAGAGTATCACGTGGAGAGCAAAGAACATACATGACAGGTTGAAAGGAATAGCCAGTGAAATGGGGATCGACATGGAGAAGGTAAAAGCTTTACAAAAGCCTTACCGAGTGGATTTTACAGATAAGGACATTGAGAATCTGAACAATGCAGGCCGGACAGGACAGATTAAGGAGATGATTGCTTTGCTGAGAAAATGGGGAGATGTGGAAAGATGGAAAGATAGATGGTATAGAAAACGAGAGGATGCAGCAGACAGAACTTACTCAACATTCCCCCTAAAAGAAAAGGAGAAAGCAGTGACAGCTTATCCCATGAGGGAGATTCCAGGAGGAGGGTACGTACATGTCCCCGCTAAGAGACCTGCCGGTATATATGCGCTATATAAATAAACAAACATAAACATAAACATAAACAAGATATTTTATCATTTACAAATGATTTCCCTCGACTAAGAGAGAAGCCCGTCGAGTGGTATAGACAGGTAGACAGATTTGTGAAGTTGTCAAAAGTGCTGTGGATCGACCTGAATAGTCTGTTTGATATAATTGTACCAGCAGACCTGTGGGCTGAATGTAAAATAGTCATAGACTGGCCCACTAAAGAATACCCAAGAGATCCAAAGACAGGAGCTCCAGACCCGGAGGTTATGAAAAAGTATGAGCAGGTTATGGCGTTCCTGAAAAAGAATATACCCCCAAAGGAAACAGACTGGGTTAAAATAGATCGAACGCATCAGGAAGTGAAAGAATCAGTCCATGCTTACTATGAAAGGCTAATACTGGCTTTCAAGCAGTTCAGTGGAGAGGAACATCTGGGTGACAAGGATCTGAGTCGAATTGAAAGAAAGTGGTTGATTCCGCTTTCAAGTTGGGGGCGCGCACAGGTATACTAAGACCTATGTAGGTCTAATTCATGTAAAAGCTTTCAAAAGAAATTCTTTCAAAGTCGTATTCTTGAATTATCATCCTTATGTTTATTCACATTCATTTCATTGTGTCTCCATTACAAATTCATTCTTTGCTATGAATATTATATCCTTTACAATTTTACAATCACCCAATGCATTTTCGATAAATGGACCCTTCCTCAGGGGTCTGTGAATGGAAAAGAGAAAGGAAATTTTCAGGGCTATTCAGCCAATTACAGTGTTAAGTAAGTACAAAATCCTAATGAGATACTCTGGTTATTTAATGAACAATCTATTCCTTATACTACGCTAATCGTGGAAGGTTAGACATCTCTAGATTTAATGGTATTAAAAATGTGATATTGGACGGTCTAAGAGAAGCAATGTCAGTGTTTAACAAAATTGGATACAAACAACCTCCTTATTTGAATAGTCTGAACTCAAACTCAAAACCAGTGTATTTAAATCCTTCATGTTATTTATAACCTCTTAAGCAGTTCACTATTTCTGAATACATCTAGTTATTTAAGGATGTATGAGTTTTAAACCCAGTAACCTAGCTATTCTCTGTTCGCGTGTCCTTATCTGTACTTACTTCCTGATGTAAAACTGCCGCGTATCCGTCTTCCAAATGATAACCGGGCTTATGGAAGTCCACGAGTCTATGCTATTTAAACGTGTCCTAATTGGTTCAAACTTAATCGAGTCTTCCAATCCGACAGACTTATAAAAGTTCTCATGTCTGTACTATTTTAAACATGTTGTGATAGGTTCACGTCAAAATGACGTTTCTACACTCACGTGACTGTGTCTGAACTCTTCCGTGTATAAGAGTTTACCACGTATCTGTCTGCCAATGAGAATCCAGTATATGCGTGTTAACGTGACTCTGCTTCTCAACTAGACTCTGATAGGTTCAACCGCGCTGAAATATCGCTATAGAACCGGTTAATGAAGTGGTACTGCAATGTTACTAAATTATTAGTTGATATTAATCTTAATAGACACTAACATATTTATGAGAGAATACACGTGCAAAAACTCAAGTATTGGCTATTCAAAATGTAACCTAAAATGTGTCAAGGAGCTTGTCATTCTAAAATAAACAATGCAAATAATAACATCGTTATTATTATTATTATTTTTTTCACACTGTTATTATTTGCATTGTTTATTGTAAGATTAATATCATTGGCAGACAGATACGTGGTAAACTCTTATACACGGAAGAGTTCAGACACAGTCACGTGAGTGTAGAAACGTCATTTTGACGTGAACCTATCACAACATGTTAAAAATAGTACAGACATGAGAACTTTTATAAGTCTGTCGGATTGGAAGACTCGATTAAGTTTGAACCAATTAGGACACGTTTAAATAGCATAGACTCGTGGACTTCCATAAGCCCGGTTTTCATTTGGAAGACGGATACGCGGCAGTTTTACATCAGGAAGTAAGTACAGATAAGGACACGCGAACAGAGAATAGCTAGGTTACTGGGTTTAAAACTCATACATCCTTAAATAACTAGATGTATTCAGAAATAGTGAACTGCTTAAGAGGTTATAAATAACATGAAGGATTTAAATACACTGGTTTTGAGTTTGAGTTCAGACTATTCAAATAAGGAGGTTGTTTGTATCCAATTTTGTTAAACACTGACATTGTTTCTCTTAGACCGTCCAATATCACATTTTTAATACCATTAAATCTAGAGATGTGTAACCTTCCACGATTAGCGTAGTATAAGGAATAGATTGTTCATTAAATAACCAGAGTATCTCATTAGGATTTTGTACTTACTTAACACTGTAATCGGCTGAATAGCCCTGAAAATTTCCTTTCTCTTTTCCATTCACAGACCCCTGAGGAAGGGTCCATTTATCGACCCGAAATGCATTGGGTGATTGTAAAATTGTAAAGGATATAATATTCATAGCAAAGAATGAATTTGTAATGGAGACACAATGAAATGAATGTGAATAAACATAAGGATGATAATTCAAGAGTACGACTTTGAAAGAATTTCTTTTGAAAGCTTTTACATGAATTAGACCTACATAGGTCTTAGTATACCTGTGCGCGCCCCCAACTTGAAAGCGGAATCAACCACTTTCTTTCAATTCGACTTGTTTCAAGACAGTGTTTCGAGCCAAAACACTGGGAGGAAGCAGCACAAAGTAATAGGAGTAAAAATCAGAGAACACAGTTCACAAGAGTGCAAAATACTTCAGTGATGAAATTGAGGCAAAGCAAAGGAAACTGAAGGAAAAAGCAATGTGGGCACAGGTGAAGGTTGCAGAAAGACAGGAAGCTCAGTTGGGTGAACAAGCAAATAACCCAGGAAATAAACCCAGATTTGGCCCAGGAAAAGGGAAAGGTAATATTGAGGAAGCAAAGAAAAGGTTTCCTTGCCACAACTGTGGAAAATTAGGGCACTGGAAATCCGAGTGTAAGAATCCACCGTCTACTAATGATGACAATCCATCATTGAATTCACAGGTGCAGAGTGAGGGGTGTGGTCAGCATCAGCAACAGCAGAAGGCTGTTAAGCAGCAGAATCAGGGGCTAAAACCACCCTTGCCACAAAGAAGAGGATCCCAGAAGTACAGCCAAGATTTGGGGTTCTAAGATGAAGAGCAGGTAAACAAGCCAAAACGCGCAAGCGCTGTGTCACAATATTGGCTAAGGAATGAGGGAAGTGATTCTGAGGGAGAATTTTGACGGTGCCGAAGAGAGGAGGAGGAGTGCGTACTTGGCGCAACTCTAGAAATAGACCAGGCAGGACCATTTGTAGATGGAAAAATCAATGGTGAAAGTGTTACTTTTCTAGTTGACACAGGAGCTACGAGATCAACTGTCAGGTCAACTGATATAAAGAATCTTCCTCTCTCGGATGAAGCAATCCAAGTAGTTGGCGTGTCCAACACACAGATCAAAACTCATCTTACTGAACCAGTAAGAGTTAGAATAGGGAAATTTTCAGAAATGCACCGATTTGTGGTGTTTGACACCAGTCCTGTGAACTTGCTAGGCAGGGACCTGCTGTGCAAGATGAATTGCACCATTTTCTGTACTCCAGATGGAATAACCTTTGAAACACCAGATGAGGATGTCTTAAACAGAATGACCATGGATAACAGGGAATGTGAGGCTATGGGAACATATGCTGTGTTTAATCCAGATGCATTACCCCCAGAATTAAAGCAGACAGTAAAAGCAGCAGTTTGGGATTTTACTGGAGAAGATGTGGGTCTGATGAGAAATGTAGATCCAGTAAAAATTACTGTAAAAGAGGGAGTGGTTTACCCAAACATTCCACAATACAGACTGACACCTGAAATAATTGAAGGAATAACACCCATATTTGAGAAAATGATCCAGCAGGGGGTGTTAAGAGAAATATTGAGCAGTCCATGTAATTCACCAATAATGGAACTGAAGAAACCCAATGGAAAGTTCAGAATAGTACAGGATTTGAGAAAAATTAACAAGATTGTTGTGTCATGCTGTCCCATTGTGCCAAATCCATCAGTGATCTTGTATCAGATTCCCCATGATGCAGAATGGTATACAGTAATTGATTTGTGTCATGCTTTCTTTTCAATCCCGTTGCATCATGACAGCCAGCCAATTTTTTCATTTAGATTTGGAGAGCGAATTTTGGCATGGTGCCGAATTCCACAAGGGTATATAGAGAGCCCTTCGATATTTAATCAATTGCTGAAGAAATCTCAGGAGAGTCTAACAATGCCTGAAAATTCAGTTTTGGTCCAATACAGTGATGACCTGCTTGTGGCATCAAAAACACGTGAAGCCTGTGAAGTAGACACCATTGCTCTACTGAATCACTTGGCAGATGGAGGAGTAAAGGTATCTCCAGCCAAATTGCAATTCTGCAAAAAAGAAGTCCAGTATCTGGGACATAACATTGAGAAAGGCCTGAGAAAAGTGACCATTGACAGGATTAAAATCATTAGAGGGATGAGAGCCCCAATGACACAAAGAGAAGTGAGAATGTTCCTGGGAATGGTTGGTTACTGTCGTCAGTGGATAAGTAACTTTTCCCTGATTGCCAAGTATTGATTAAATTGACAAAAAGTGAGGTGAAAGACCCATTGGAATTAAACCCAGAGGAAATGGCAGCATTTAAAGAGTTGAAGGACAGACTATGTGAAGGTCCTGCCCTAGGAATGCCAGATTACGAAAAAGAATTTGAGCTGTACTGTAGTGAGAGAAATGGATGTGCACTTTCAGTGTTAATCCAGAAACATGGACGTCTGAGAAGGCCAATTGCATACTTCTCATCAACACTTGACCCAGTAGCTGTGGGTTTACCAGGTTGCCTGAAAGCAGTAGCTGCTACATGCAGAAGTCTGGAACAAAGTGAAGGAATCATAATGGGATATCCTGTACGGGTATTCGTACCTCATGATGTGGCAATCCTTTTAACAAGGAGCCTGACACAGTTCATGTCTCATAGTCGGCTGACTAAATATGAGAAAGTCATTCTTGGTGCAACCAATGTAAGCCTGGAGAGATGCGTAAATGTGAATCCAGCGACACTGTTGCCTGATGCTGAATGTGTGGGAGTGAGAAATGATGTTGATCATGATTGCCTGGATGTGCTTGATTACTGTACAAAACCAAGACCAGACATAAGAGATCTGCCACTGCCTGAGAGTGATCATGTGTTGTTTGTGGATGGATCTTGCTTGGGAACGGATGAAGGAACACTGAGTGCTGCATATGCTGTGTGTACAGTTTCAGGAGTTGTGGAAGCATCACCTTTGAAAGGAGTTAAATCCGCTCAGGTGGCAGAATTGGTAGCCCTAACGAAAGCTTGCAAGATTGGAAGAAATGTGAGAGTGACTGTGATGACTGACAGCCCGTATGGCTTCGGAGTTGTCCATGATTTTGGCCAGCTATGGCTACAAAGAGGTTTCCTGACCTCAAGTGGAACTCCCATAAAGAATGCTGAAGTGGTTGGAAAATTGCTAGAGGCGATAAAGCTGCCTAAAGAACTAGCAGTTGTAAAATGTGCTGCTCATGGTCAAGGTGATGATTTTGTCACCGTTGGGAACAAATTTGCCAATGACATAGCACAATACTGTGCAAGGAATAATCATTCCATTAATCGGAGTAAAGAAAGAGAAATGTCTTCTTGTTCCTTACTGTTTACTAATGCGGTGGGAACATGGGAGGAAGTGAAGCAGTTGCAGGATGAGGCAGGAGATTAGGAAATGAAAGATTGGGTGAAAGCAGGTTGTGCACCAAGGGAAAAAGACCATGTGTGGGTCTATAGGGATGGAAGACCAGTTATGCCCAATAGCATGTTGTCAACAATGGCAAGAATGTTTCATGGCCAAGGACACCTGGGAAGAGATGCTATGATAAGGGCCTTTAAGCAGACCTGGTACAGTCCAAAATTCAGGCTGATAGCAGAGAGTCTCTGTCAGAGATGTTTGATATGTCAGGAATTCAATCCTGGAAAGAGAACAGTGGTGAGCCTAGGAACCATAGGCAGGGAGGGAGGACCCTTCACAAGAATGCAGATAGATTTCATCGAAATGCCCCAAGTCAACAGAGTGAGGTATGTCCTGGTGGTGGTCTGTTTGTTCTCCAGGTGGGTGGAGGCATATCCAACAAGAAGAAATGATGGGATAACAGTGGCCAAGCTACTGTTAAGAGAATTCATCCCAAGGTATGGGTTCTCAGTGACCATTGAATCAGACAGAGGAGGACATTTTTATAATGAAATCATGGGTTTGATCTGTGAAGCATTGAGTGTACAGCAGAAGCTACATTGTGCTTACCGACCAGAGGCTTCTGGTGTGGTTGAACAAATGAATGGTACCATCAAAAACAGAATTGGCAAAATGTGCCTGGCCACAGGAATGAAATGGCCAGATGTCTTGCCTCTAGTCCTGATGACAATTAGGTCTACTCCAGACAGGACCACAGGTTTGAGTCCACATGAAATTATCATGGGACGTGCTATGAGACATGCCTTTGTACAGTCAACAAGCTGATGACTATAACTGATGACATGATTTTGGATTACTGTAAGGGCCTGGCTGACGCAGTTCATTCTGTGTTTCACCAGGTTGGAGAAGACGCCACCACACTTGAAAAGAAACCAGCCCATGATCTGAGCCCAGGGGACTGGGTAATAATAAAAGTCCACAGAAGAAGGAATTGCCTGGTTCCAAGGTGGGGACTGCCAAGACAAGTCATTCTGACCACAACGACTGCTGTGAAGTGTGCTGGAGTGAAAAATTGGATACATGCAGGTCACACACTGAGACTTCCAAATCCAAGAGACGGCACTGGAAAAGAATACTTTGAAGAATCAGATTCCAGTGATGATGCAGACAGTGAGGCAGTAAAAAGGAAAATGAATCCTGAAAGTGGGGAAAGTGAGTCAAGAGAAATTTTCATCCCACCAGAGGAAGTTCTAAAAAGAACATTGCAAACTCCTGAGACTAGTCCAGATTCTGAAGAAGTGCCTGAAGTTCCAACTGACAGTGACAAACACAAAAAGAAAGAAAGGAAAGAAAAGAACATTCCAACAGAAGTAACACCTGAATCAAATGAGATAATTGGACAGGTTCCACCTGAGATAATTCTTGAAGAAGAAGGGACAGAAAAAGAAAGAGAGGGACAGATTGTGGAAAAACCCAGAGGAGGTGTAGGGAACATCAACAACAAGTTAGGTGAAGGGACAAGTAGACAGCAAGAAGATTGCGTGTCGGAGACCCGAGGAGGGACAGAAGTAGGGAAATCTCAAGTGGTGGAAAAAGAGACTGTTGGAGAAAAGGAAGCTGTTGGAGAAAAGAAAACTGTTGATGAACAAGAGGCAACTGAGACAGATTCTGATGAAAGTGAAAATGAGATACATGGAGGACGAGTTCTGAGAAAGAGAACTTGGATTGGAGAAAGAAACAATAAAGAAGGAAGACAAAAGAGAAATGCCAAAGGAGATCTTTGGCCCAACAAGATAAAGAGACTGAGGTACCGACTGACACGAGTTAACTCTTCGAAAGCTGAACAAGTGAACGAAGTGTCAAGTCAAAACCCAACAAAAGAAGAGGAAACAAAGATATCTGAAGGAACTAAAAGAATCAGAAAACCAAACCAGAAGTATAAGTCACCAGAATGGACGTATGTGGCACTGCCTGAACAAGGAGAAGAGGCAGACAGTCAAGGAAGTCCAGAGGAGGCTTTACTGAAAGTGGTTGATGAAGAAGAAGCAGTGGGAATCCTGAAAGTTATCTTGTCCGACATTGGAGAAGAGACGGATGTTCAGGACCTCATACAGTTTGATGATGATGAAGAAACAGTGAAAAGTGATGAAAATCCAAATTGAATAAATCCAAAAGAAAACCTTTGTAGAAGAAAGGAAAAGAAGTAAAATTAAAACTAGTAGATTGTAATAATCTGTTGGGTACTTGCTGCCCTCAAGTTCGGTAGTGGAGTAGTAGAGGCTAAGTCAAAAGACACGGTCAAATTAACAAGATGGCTAACACTGAGAATAATCAAAGTAGATGTACCTTCTTGAAAAGATGGTGCAAGATGTGCTGCTGCTGTACAGGATTATTAATGCTGCTTTGGAGCGTGCTTGCTCTACTGATCTCTTTTAGAGTAACAATAGACACTTTAGGAGGACATACTGAGAACATGACTAACATAGGGAAGAGTTCACAGAAGATAGTTCCAACTAGAACTAGCAATGTATATACACATAAGGATAGGTCAATTAATGATTTTTCTAGCAATGTATTTTCAAAATTGCTGTATGAATACGTAAAGACAATGGATGTAAGGGATTGCTGCGTCTGTATGCAATTACCTGCTTCTGTTTCGGAAGGAGTGACTTATCATCATCTTCCGGCTACGTATGGAATTTCATGTAGTGTGTTGATTAGTATATTTTATCAATTAGGGAAATTAGATTATAATATGTCTAACATAGATAATATTCTTGGGCAACTGCCTATGAATAAAGAACTGAATCCTGCAAAAGAAGCTAACACTTTAGGTGAGATTTTTTTAGAAACAAGAGAATTAACATTAGAATATGTTTTTAGAAATAATTTAACTTGTAGTTTGAAAGAAGAAGAGAAAACTTTCCTAGATATGGTTGAGAGAAGAAGGTTGAACATGCACAAGAAAGCAGAAGGGCATAAAATGAGTGAAACAATGTGGGATATTGAGAAAGAAAAAGAGTTGAAAAATGGAGCCAGTCCAACTATGGCTATAGATGCACCACAGAAAGGCAAATTATGCATTACCAGGAAGAGATCCCAGTATGATTATTATTTCATAGGGACTAGTGAGTGCCATGATACATACTTTATTGCAACCGGATGGGGATTTAGAGGAGGAGAAGATCCAGTTTTTCCGGGAGTGTATTATATTTGTGGTAACAAGGCTTATTACCGTTTGCCTGACCATTGGTTTGGCACATGTTATGTTGGCCTGGTCTTTCCAAAGATTTTTCACATGGATAGAGTAGACAATGCTGAACATACTAATCCCTTAACCCGCTATAGAAGAGAAACATGGACAGAAATTGTAGGAGATATTTTTGGAGTTTTAATTGCAGCAGTGGGAATTTCATTGAATGCATTTGGCATTCAGAAGCTGTCAACAGTGGTAGATCGCATGTCAACAAGCACCGCTGGAGGCTTTCTTTTGGTAAATACTGAAATGGTTGCTTTACGCGCTATGGCGATGCAAAATCGACTTGCCCTCGACATTCTTTTGGCAAAAGAGGGTGGAGTCTGTGGAATGCTGAAAGTTCAACATT
This sequence comes from Triturus cristatus, assembly GCF_964204655.1. Classification (NCBI taxonomy): domain Eukaryota; kingdom Metazoa; phylum Chordata; class Amphibia; order Caudata; family Salamandridae; genus Triturus; species Triturus cristatus. Next base: position 875,432,660 of record NC_140579.1, on the reverse strand, counting down.
GTTGCACTTACATTCCTGACGAAAGCAAAGATCTAAAAGTCTATATCAAAAATATTACTGATTTGCATGAAGAATTAGTACCACTGGAAGCTGAAAGTATCTGGACTAAAATGGCTAATAAGATGATTGCTATTAAGAATTTTGTAGCTAAAATAGGTAGTACCATTTCTGGTAAGATATTATTTCCATTAACGTGTGTAATTGTTACTTTATTGGTTCTTAGATTAGGGTGTATGTGTTGTAGATATAGAAGAAATAAAAAGAAAATAACAGGAGAAAATGTTAAAAAGAGACAAAAGAAACCAGAAAGAGATCCACAAGAAATAGAATTAGAAGAATTGAGGGAAAGCATGTATATAGAAACTAAGAGGGAAGATGATATGGAAACAAGAGTTTAAAATTAAACAAGAAGACATTTTGAATTTCTTCAATAGGGGAAATTAAATTGATTTTTGGGTTTTGATTTTTGTGGTGATAAGATATCACCAAAGGGGGGATTGATGGAGCAGGGTTTTTACTTTAAACCCAAATACCTGTTTCATTTTCGCATGTTATAATTAAAAGTACTACTGATTAATTAATAATCACTAAAGATTTGTCGAGTCTGGTCTAATCAACCTTATTAACAGAAGAATTACACGTGGGAATGCTATTGCATGGCTAAAATAATAAGTGAACTAAGTTGGTGAGCAAACTGACAGAAATAGATGTTGCTTATGTGATGTTATGTTGTTTTGCGCTTATAATTAATACGCATTAATGGCTTTTGATGTCGCAAATAGCTAGGTAAATGCATACACATAAGGGTATTAGCAGGGGAATAACACTGTATAATCATTTCTATGCAGTAATTATGTTTTGTGTTTCTTTTTACTTAAGTTGACCATTGTGGCCTGCTAAAATATGGCTACCACCCGCAGCCTGTATTTGAGTAGATGAATAATTGAAAGGAGGCTTCGCGCTGACTGCGACCTTGCCCTCCTGCTGAACCGAAAAGCCAATCATCATGACGACAAATCCGGGAGAGATGCCAAATGCCCCTGAATGTGAAGATTTGTTACTAATCCAAATGCCGACATGATGAACTTATAGTGGTCTCACGAAGGAGATACAATTTACCCTAAAGAGACATCCGTAGAAGTAACGAATTAGTTATGGACTCCTAATTCCTATTCATTATTTGAGACTATCAATGCGTGTGAAAAACTACCGTTGTATCCCAATGTACCAAGACGACATAATTTCCGCCATTCGACTGTTTTGTAAAATATGATTACAACATTTGGAATGTAATTTTAGTATAAATATTAGTAGACTAGAGAGGTCTAGCGCCACTTCTTCCCGAACTGATGATCAGAGGTCCCGATGCTGACAGGAGAGGACGGTGACTCTACATGACGGCTAGAAACTCTAACTATTTTGCTGAGGACCGGTTCTGACTTAGGATCTGACTTTTAGCCAGAATAGGTAAATATGAAAGTAATGAACTTGCATTTAATTGGTTTTTCTTACAATTTTAGATAAACAAAATTCAGTTTGAATTACTGTGTCGGGTGGTTATTTTATTGTCATGTTATTTGAATATTGAGTGTAATATGATGTTTTTCACCAAATCTATAGCAACTAGTTGATGCCATTGACCTCAAGGTATATGCAGATTGGTACTAATAGAGAAAAGGTGTTTCTCCTTATACATGGCACGGATAGAGTGGTAGGATGAATGTTGGTGTTATGGGCCCCACCAGCGTGTGATGTGTGTGTGCGTGTGTGACTGTGAGATCACTCCGTCCGTGGAAGTAGAGGGGATTCGGAAGCTCTGATCTGCACCAGTACAACCCCAAATTCCCCAAGGATAGTGTTGACAACTCTCCCTAGGCCCCCGCAACCAGATGACCTCTCCTTGTACAAATGCCTCATCAAGCGACCACAGACACCTATGGAGTGCAACTGGAAAAGAAAAAGGAAGATCCTGTTTTATGCTAGAAAAACTGATGTTATCCCAAAAGGCAAGCCTGTACCTGCCCATGCTACATAGCATCGTTGACCAGGGCAAAAAGGTCTTCTGTGAGCCAGACCCAGCATGGGCTGTGGCCCCACCGGTTGAAAAGAAATACAAACATTACACACAGGACCCTCAGTACATTATAGGGAACGTACACACAGACTCCATAATCGTGGCAACAGCCAGGAAAAAGGGCAACGCCGTGATGAGAACTAGGCCGCCACCAGAGCAGGAGAGCAAGAGGACTGATCTTGGGGACAGAAAGCTGGAGAGAGAGGCACCAACCCATTGGAGGATCTCCAACTTCAACACCCTCCTCAACCACTATGGACACCAGCAATGGGATGAGATGGAAGGCCTCATGCAACACCTACCTGAGGAATGTAAAAAGAGTCCCTAGACAGTCATCCAAGAGAGCAAAAACATAGCAAACTCCTGCTTTAAGTCAGCCCTCGATACGGCAGACACCGTGAGCAGACAAATGAGGATGGAGACAACCCTCAGGAGACACACCTAACTGAGATTCTCAGGCTTTAAGTCTGAGGTTTAGGCATTAGTCTTCAACATGCCCTTCACAGGAGAAGCCTTCCTTGGCCAAGCAATGAACAAGACACTACACAAAATAAGGACAATGAAACTGCAAAGACACTGTGTGCATTGCAATTCTGAGGGTCCTTTGTTATTTAATTTAAAAGGCGCTCAGCTACCCAGAGATTTCCTGGTGCCGCCTGACACGAACAGAGTAGAAAAGGAACTATTGATTGAATAACCACGTTTTTAAACATTTTCGGAAATTTACATAGATGGTTTCGTTACGAAGTGACAAGGGGAGAGAATTCCACAAAGAGGGGCCCAGACAAGAAAAAGACTGACCACCCATTCGCATCAGTCTGGTCTTGGGAACCGAAAGCTTAGCCTGAGTGGAGGAACGAAGAAGGCGCGATGGACGGTAAGAGTGGACTAAGGTATTCAGGTATTGAGGTGCCGTGCCAGATTTGATTTTGTACATATAACTCAGGGCTTTGAATTTAATGCGGTTCTCTACAGCCTGAGATGGAAGCCATTCTAGGAACCTGGCAGAGTAACCTGGCACCTGAAGTTTATGTGTCACCTCCTTATTAGCTCCTTATTGGCTCCTCGATACAGGACGTTGCCATAGTCCAGCCTAGAAGTAATAAGAGCCTGGACCACAGTTCTTTGAGTGGGACCAGGCAGCATCCAAAGAATTGTTTTGAGCCACTTTAGGATGGTGAAGCAGGTTGAGGCGACCTTGACAGCTTGTTGCTTCATTAAAAGCTGGTCATCGATGATAACACTTAGATTGCAGACCTGGTACGCAGGTTGGGGAAGTGCACCCATTTCATGAGGCCAGTGCTGGGGGCCTCAGAGATCATTATTCTTACCCAAAATTAGTACTTCAGTTTTCTCACCGTTGAGTTTAATCAAGTTGGCTTGCATCCAACCAGCAATATTCCGCAGCCCCGACTGGAGAGATGATGGCTTAGACGCCCCTTTAGTAGAGAGGGAAAAGATTATCTAGGTGTCATCGGCGTAGGAAAAAATAGACAACCCAGCATCTTCGGTGATCGTCGCCAGAGGCCTGACATAAACATTTAACAATAGCAGGCTGAGAATGAAGCCCTGCGGTACTCCGTGAGGAGAAGCATGGGTCTTAGAACTGACTGACGGAGAGAAGACCTGGAATGTACGATCGGCCAGAAAATCAGTGAGCCAATTGAGTGCCGAGCCAACAACGCCCAGTGATTGTAAAGATTTCAATAACACGGGGTGAGATACCGTGTCAAAAGCAGCACTCAAATCAAGCAATATGAGTGCCACAGTTTCACCAGTATCTAGACGGTGATGCAATGTTTCTGTGACTCCAAGGAGAGTAGTTTCTGTAGAGAAACCAGCTCTGAAACCGGACTGGGAGGAATGCAGACATTTTTGGGAATCAACAAAATGCGTCAATTGCAGGTTAATGTGTTTTTCTAATATTTTAGAGAAAGCTGGGAATAAAGAGATCGGACGGAAATTAGAGGGTTCTGCCGGGTCAGCATTGGCTTTTTTCAAAAGTGGGAGGAGCATGGTAACTTCCTGCCTTAAAGAGAGGCAGCATGTCCACCAGGAGGCCTGCAGGCAGAGAAGGTTTCTAACCAGTTACCCAACAACCTCAGAGATTCGGTCAGCAAACTGCACCTCAGCTCCCCACAAGCACTGGCAGCACACAGTAAGGCAGCCAGAAAGCAGAAGCGGAGTGGCCAACCTTCAAGGGCGGTAGCAAACCAGCAAGTGACTCCTCTTGCACACACTCCCAACATAACACCAGTGTGGGGGGGTGGAGAATAAGAGGATTCCTTCAAGAATGGAAGTAAATCACCTCAGTTTACTACAAAGTCAATATATTACAGCATGGCTACTGCAAAGAAATCATATGTAATCAAGAGAAAGTGCCCATATATATCCAATGCAAATTAATTGCTATGGCCTGTTTTTCAAGGAAAACCTTCAGCTTTTTTATAAGGACTCGGGCCCTCCGGGTGAACAAGTTCATACGAACACAGCACTTTCAAATGACAGACAACACCACAAGGGTTCCTACCTGCACATAACAATGAGCCAAAAACCCAGACAGTATCTCTGATTCATCATAGATAAGGTACACTACCGTTTCAAGGTGCATAAAATCTGCACAAATGATGTTCACACATGGCAGCTGCAAGGCATGCAGGTCTACAGATACTTGGACGATTGATTAGCGAAGGGAAGATCGAGACAAAAGTATCAAAAAGATATACACACAGGTATTTCTACACTGCACCAGTTATGATTCAACATACACCACAAAACTTCATCCCCACACCCAGAAACGGTGAAAGTGTTCCTGGGAGCGACACTGAACTCAAGGAATGCTCATGCCTACCTTGTGGCCAAGAGGGTGAAAAAAATAACAGCGCAAGCTCACCTTTAGCGGAAGGGTCAGTCTTCAACAGTGACGACTGTAATGAAACTGATGGGCATGATGACATCTTGCACCACCTCAGGCAAGACTACACATGCAACCCAGACAAGAATGGCTTTGCAACAAATTGTCACAAGCTATGGGAAAATGGGAGGATCTAGTGGTTATATTTAGGGAGACCTTTCAAGTTACCAGCTGCCACAGTGACCATACCAACAAATGCATCCTTCATGAAGTGGGGAGTGCATGTGGACAACCTGAAAGTCAGGGGACTCTAGAGCCCTGTGGAAGCAGTAAGGCTCAAGACGGTCATCCTAGCACTAAAGCCCTTCTAAATGAACGTAAGAGTTCAGACCATTATGATCTAGACAGACAACAACAATGTTGTACCTCAACAGTGGGGGAACAGAGTTGATACAGCTAAGCCGACAGGTAAACACCGCCTACGAATGGGAGCTAAAATAAGAGGTGCTTGCAGACATTTTCATGAGATAGCACACAGCCAAGCCAGGAAAACACAAAATGCCAAGACTTTGTGTCTAGGTATCCACACAACCCGTCCACGGGGGATGGCGTGTCGTTAAACTGGTCATGGATATTTGCATACACCTTTCCACATACTCCCCTAATCCCAAGGGTGATAGACAAATTCAGACAATCAAACATGTCTCTCATACGCTTCGCTCTGCAGTAGACCAGACAGATTCGGACATGTAAGAAGTGTCCAGAAGGTAGAACATACCCATAAAAGCCTCACAAGACTTTCTAACTATGCAGAATAGGATGATATGTCACCCAGAACCAGCCAGCTCACTCTAGCCTGGTTCCTAGAGTACGGCCACCTCCAGCTTCACAAAGGAAACCCTCAAGGAAGCAAGAGTACACGAAAATGCAGCACAGCTAAGTGGAACAGATGCATCCACTGGCGCAAGGACCATGAGAAAATAGAGGCAAGGACAGAGGACAGTATGGTATCAATATACCTTGTCAACCCACTGGACAACGGCTTAACCTATGCATAATTGAAAATCCACTGAGTCGCTTAGACTCGGAGACTGCAGGTGGTCAACGGATTCCTAGAATTATCAAAGAAAGTAGCTACACCAAGAGCTGCACCAATACCTATATGGAACTTAAATACTGTAGTCACAGAACTTAGGCAGAACTCAAGTTCCTAATTCTAAACACTGCCTTCGTAATGGCAATTCCATGAAGAGTCAGCAAACTACAAGCACCTTGGTACATGTCCCACCTTTCACATGCACTGCACCCTGTCCAGGGGGTACCGCAGACCTACCATAGGGGTGGCTGATGGAAAGGGAAAGGGAAGGGCAGGATCCGGTAATTGTGTGCACTTACCAGAGCAACATGGAAGTTTAGGAAATTGCGCGCAGGCCCTGCAATGACAGGCCTGAGTTCCCTTCCCAAGGTTACGTGAGTGGGTGGCCCACCAGTAGCATTTGCATTACTAGCCCTGGAACACATAGTGCACTTTACTAGGGACTTTACTAGTAAAGCAAACATACCAATAATGGACAGCCAATCTCTATTACACTCTACACAGGGAGCACTTGCACTTTGACACTGTTTAGCAGTGGCAAAGTGTCAAAAGCATCTAAGTTGGCAACACATGTCAGAAAAAATGTTTAGGGGAAAAGCAAAAAGTTTAGGGAACTTTAGCCAAAATGGGCCAAGTCCCACAAATAACATATACAATAGTTTTATTGAATCTGTGTAAAAAGAGCTGATCATTAACTTTGATCACAAAACTGTTTCCAAGTTTTCATATTTCTCCTTCTTCAGGGATCTCAAACTTTGGTTCTACATTAGCTTAAGCTCATGAATGTGGGCACAATTTCAGAAACCATTTGGTCACGGTTTTGTAATTCCCCATGCAGTAGCAGCCCATACCCTGCCAAAGTGGCGGGGTGGGCCAGAGGAGGGAGGTGGGTAGTGGTGGGGGGATCAGGGCCAAAAAATAAAAATTAAAAAAACCTAACTCAATGCCGCCGCCAATACTGCCGTTGCATCTCCAGCCTGCACTGTGGAAAATGCTGATGCTGCATCAAAGCAGCGTCAGGATTGGCCTTAGTGCTGGCAACTTTAGCTCCCAGGCAGACTTGGAGCCCGTGCTTGCTCTCTCCAGCCCCAGCAATTTAGCTGGGGCGAGAGAGAGCTTCACTGCTCATGAGGAGTTTGGCCGGCCTGAGACGGCCGGCCAAACACCTCATGCCCAGTGAAAGGAATGCCCACCACTTCCCCACCAGCAGTGTCATCTGCTAGACCAGCCTCTAAGACTCGTCAGAATCCTGAGGTGGGGGGACCAGGGGATTACAATAAAATAATAATAAAAAAGGTTTAAAATCTGTTTTATTATCGATTTATTTGAGGGTGGAGTTGGGGGGGGCGGCTTTCCTCCGCTCTAATGGAAGGGCCGCCGTTGTCAGTGCAGTGGATTTCCTGACATGGAGGGGCATGGAGTTCCAGGTCTTGGCAGCGAGATAGAAGAATGAACTTCCTCCGGTTCCGGTCTTGTGGATCCTGTGAGAACAGTCTTAAGAAAACCAAACAAGCCATTGAGAATGCTACTGAAATGGCTTATTTCAATCTGAACCTTCATACATAGGTTGTTGTTGACATTTGCCCAGTTGGGTTAAGTGATATCCGTGCACAGCACAGGGGACACCCGAATGCTCAAAAGTATATATTGGCGTATGCCAGGAGGAGTTTGTCCTAACCAGAACATGCTTACTCACAACCTGAAAAAAAAGGTTTAGCCATGGTATGGGCGTGTGAACACTTCCATGTATTCCTGTACGGAAAACCATTATGCTGGTAACTGCTCATCAAGTTTTACTAACAATATTTTGCAATCCACAGTCCATGATGCCTCCTTGCATTGAACATTGGGGACTACGGATACAACAGTACAATTATAACATTGTGCATTTTCCAGGAAAGGATCAGAACCCAGCTGACTCCTTTTCCAGAACGCCCTTTCAAGGTCATGGCACTCCCTCCAAATTAGCTGAAGCTTATATAAAATTATTTGTAAAATCAAACACACTAGCTGCCATTTCGTTAGCTCAGATCATCACTGCCACGAGCCATGATATTGACATGCTAAAGTTGAAAGATATAAATACGCATCAGTCATGGAACCAGCACACTCGACCTCTCATCAGTGAGTGTGAATATTAAAAATAAAGAAATGTCAAATATAAACTGTCCATAACTCAAGGGGGGCTTATATTGTGATGGTCAAGAATCTTGGCTCCAGATAGTCTGCTGCAGAAAATGATTGAAGTGGCCCACGAAGGACATAAGAGAAGTTTTGCCATAAAATTAGGTTTCCGAGACTTAGTCTGGCTTCCATATCTCGACGAGCGAGTTGAGAAAGAATTAAAGGCTTGTCATCTATGCAACTGCCTATCCACAAAAGTTACTCAACACACCCTAAACATGTCAGAACTCCCGAAGCATGCCTGGGAGAGACTAGACATTAACTGTTTTGGTCCACTCAATGGTGATTGTAAATAAATACTTGCGGTTTCCATTAATTGAGGATCTCTCATCCACCACTCAAGAGAATGTAATTGAGAGACTGGGTGGCATCTTTGCGACATGCTGTGTTCCAGCCATACTTAAATCATACAATGGCCTGCTGAGGGAGGGATGGGTGGAAACAGAAGCGAGGAGGCCGGATATGAGTAAAAGTGGAGCGTTTTATTGTTCAAAATAAAGAAAGATTGTTGATAAGGAGGAAGGGAAAATAATGGGTGTCTATTGGTTTAGGTTAAAAGATTAACGGCAGTTCAAACTGAAATCCAGTTTCTTCTGAAGTTAGTTGGTCTTGCTCTTGTCCTTTGTCTTCAGATCTTCACTGTTTCTTCTCTCTCGTCAGGAGGGTGGGGTCCCCAGGGCTTGCAGAGGAAGTAAACAACAAAGCGCAAGGATGCTGTATATGCCAACATATTGGAACGACCTGTTCTACCTTCCCCACACCCGGGTGGGAAGAGCATCCATGCAGAAATAAGGAAGGACGACAGAATCAAAGTAGTAAGGAAATAGAATTCTATGCGCTGGGTTCAGGAAGGATTCAGTGCTAAGGAGGAGTATGAGAAAATTATAGGAAATCCGCTTCTCTTCTCTTATGCTCAGAGTATGAAGTATCGTGAAGTTAGTGGCTGGAAAACAACAACAAAAAAACATTAAATAAAAAAAAAAAGAGAAAAACCTGGGACAGTCACATAAAGAATTTCCCTCCCGCTTTACCAAGCCTCTGTCCCTTTGCACATCCACGTATCGCGTTTAGCCGCAACTCTCCTGAGTTGCGGCGGCTCTTGAGACGTCCTCCGGTGACCACAACTCCTCACTCCACACGTCCCGGGTCTCCGCTGATCCGGTTCCCTCTTGGTCGACACTCGTCTCGCTCACGTCTTCTTCCTCGGTGCTCATTTTTCTGGCATCTTCCTCGTTCCTGTGTTTGAGTCTTTGTTTCTTTTATGCTTCCTGATTGGCCTGCTGGTTGTACTGCCGTGTTCATGGATTGGTCCGACCACTGGGAGGCGGGGCTTTGATCCTGTGGAGATGAAACACAGTCCTTCCTTAGTGTTTCTCCACCCCCGACAAGATCGTTTGGCCATGGAAAGAAAAGGGATCGGGGCGCTGGAAAGTTGGGTCTTAAAACCGGGACCTGGGGCGCCCTTCACATTCCCCTACCCTAACTCTCTTGTCCACAAGAAAGGGGTCTGAAGGATATCTGGATAGAAAATCTACATTAGCCTGGTCTTTTCCTTTTCTATGGTGTACTGAAAAGTGAAAAGGTTGGAGGGACAAGAACCACCGCAATATTCTTTGATTGTGTCCTTTGTTTCGGGACAGCCACTCTGGAGGGGCTTGATCTGTGTAAGCAGAAACTCTCTTCCTTCTATGTAAGCAAGAAGGGTTTTAAGGTGATTATCTGTTTGAGGTGTTAAAAGGCTTGTACTTCTAATGGGGAGTATTGTTGTAGTCGTTTTTCTGTTTGTATGTTTTTCTGAAGTAAGTTCGTCAAGGCAGTGGTTATCTGTGAAAACTGTGGAAGAAATCTCCTATAATATCCTAGCAGTCCTAGGAAGGCTCTTAAATCCTTTTTTGTTCGGGGGAAGGGTATTTGGGAAATAGGGTCTACTTTTTCCTTTTGGGGTTGTATATATTCGTCTCCCAGAAGGTCGTCCAGATAATTTACAGATTTGGCAGCCATGTGACTTTTTGCTGGGTTGATAGTTAGCACACTCTGTCCTAGAGCCAGTACAATCTTGTATAGGTGGTCTAGATGTTCTTGCCAAGAGGAACTATAGATGATTATATCATCGATATAGGCAGCTGCAAAATCCTGATAGGGTTGTAATAATATGTTCATGAGACGCTGAAATGTAGCAGGGGCGCCATGTAGTCCAAAGGGCAAGACCTTAAATTGGTACAAGCCCCCAGGCGTGGAGAAAGCAGTTTTTTCTCGGTCTTGCTCTTTTAATGGTACTTACCAGTAACCTTTGCATAGGTCTAGAGTGCTTATGTATTGTGCCTTCCCTAAGTGTTCAATCATTTTAGCGATCCTGGGTAAGGGATATGCATCAAAATGGGATATTTTGTTTACTTTTCGGAAGTCAATACAAAACCGAATTGAGCCATCCGGTTTTGGCACCATCACTATTGGGGATTTCCACTCACTTGTGGAAGGTTTGATGACCCCAAGTTCTAACATCTGCTGGACTTCTTTCTCTATTGCGCCTCATCTAGCTTCAGGGACACGATAAGGGCGTAAGCGAACTATCTTGCCCGTACGTGGTGTGTATCTGGTGTTCTATTATCGTGGTCTTCTCGGGGAATAGAGAAAAGACGTCATGGACAGGCTTTAAGCACTCTCTCAGGGATTGTCTTTGAGGATCAGATAACTCAGCATCTATACTCTGTTCTGCTAGGGATAAAGAAGTCCCCATTAGAACAGGATGTGAAACTTCCCATTTTTTAAATAAATTAATGTGGTAGATCTGTGTTTCCTTTTTGTTGGAGCCCATCTCCAATTTGTACGTTACGGGAGTTACTTTTTCTATGATTTTGTACAGGCCTTGCCATTGACCCAGCAGTTTGTGTTCTGAGGTGGGCATCATAAGAAGTATCAGATCTCCAACGTTTAAGGATCTTTCTTTGTTTTTTCTTATCATATTGGGTTTTCTGGTCTGTTTGGGCCTGTTCCATATTGGATCTTTTACGATTTCCCTTATCTGATGAAAGTGAGTTTTTAAGCCGGTGATGTAGTCTAGAAGCGGTTTTGACTCATCCCTTTCTTCCTCCCACTCCTCTCTGGCCATATATAACAAGGTTTGAGGTTGCCTTCCATAGAGTAATTCGAAGGGGGAATATCCCAGATTCTTCTGTGGTTTACACCGTATGGCAAATAACGCCAAAGGATGCATATCTTCCCACTTACAGGCTCCAAGCTTCAACAACTTTTTCAAGGTCGTCTTTAGTGTGGCGTTGTAACGCTCCACCAAACCATCTGTTTGAGGGTGGTATGCAGCGGTAAGAAGTTGTTTGATGTTCAGTTGTTGGCAGACTTGTTGCATTAGTTTGGAGGTAAAAGGGGTTCCCTGATCAGTAATCATCTCTATAGGGAATCCAATTCGGGAGAAGATATTAACGATGGCTTTGGCCCCTTGGGGGGGTCGGAGGGCTAGCGCTTCAGGAAAACAGGTAGCATAGTCCACCAGGACTAATACATATCTATACCTGCTACATGAGGGAAGAAGAGGATCAAGTATATCCATCCCCACCCTAGTGAATGGTTCTTCAATGATGGGAAGGGGTCTTAAAGGCACTCGCTGGGGTATATATCAGCTGTTCTTTTGACATACTGGACATTCTTTACAATACTTCCTGACTTGTTGGTATATTCCTGGCCAATAGAACCGGTCTAGGATATCTTTTTCAGTATTTTCTGCCTCAAAATGTCCTCCGAAAAGGTGGCTATGGGCTAGGAACAATACCTTATCCCTAAACGGAAGGGGTATTATCAATTGTGAGGTAGCGCCTTTTCCCCCTTTTCAATATAATACACCCTGTTGTTTAAAGAATTGAGGACCTACTTGTTGTGGGTCTTCTTGCTCTGTGGCTTGGTTCCAGGCTCCCTGAAGAGTAGGGTCTTCTCTTTGGGCTGCATGGAAGTTTCTATCATGACTCCACGGGTTACTCCCTTTACTAGTCAGGACTCATTGAACCCAATTCTTTTTCTCTTCTCTTCTCTTCTCTGTGATTTGCTTTTTCTGTCTTTTCATACAACCCATTTGGAGTCTGAGACATAGGAAAAAGGGGCCGTTTCTCTCCATTTGTCTCCTTTCTTCCACCTCTCACTTAATAATCCGCCTAGGTGAGGAAGATCATTGCCCAGGACCAGTAATTCTGGTAGCTGTGGAATCAAGCCTACTCTTAAAGGTATGGGGGGGGTGGAGGGTTGATGTTGCACTGTAATGTCTGCCATGGGATAGGTCTTATTATACCCATTGATACACTGTATTGTGACCTTTCCTGTCAATGGAGGATTCCCTCCGGGGATGTCCAGGGGTTTCATGATGCTCTGCAAGCACCCTGTGTCAATTAGGGCCTCCATTGGCTCCCCGTTCACTATAACTCTTCGGTGATAGGGAAGGGCATTCTTATTTCCTGAGCAGTAGAGGGATCTGGTATACCCTATTTCCATAGGTTCGTCTCTCTGGGGGCATACACGGGCAATATGGCCAATAGTACCACAATGGAAACACTGGGGTCCTGGAGTAGGTGCTGGTCGAGGGGGTACAGATGCGGGTCCTGGGTCATGATTACTGTCTCTGGTTTCCGGCTGGATGGGGCCTGTTTGGGGAACCTGACAGATGGCCCTCCAAGGTGTTTCCACAAACTTTCTTCTTTTCCTTTATGTAGGTGCTGAGCTCTACAAAAGGCTGTGGCTATTTCTACGGCCTTTTCTAAAGTAAGGTGAGCGTGTTGACGGACCCATCGTTGTATGGGGGGTGTAAGGATGTGAGGTATTGTTCTAGATATATTTTCTCTCGTATTTCTTCTTTGGAAGAGGACAATGGTTTGAGCCATCTCTCGGCCATATCCCTTATTCTGTAATACAGGGCTCGGGCGTTTCCTGTGGGCCTTCTTTGATCTGCCTTAGCCGAATCCTGTAAGTTTCATAATCGATACCCATACGTTCCAAAATGCATTTTTGTACGTCATCATAAGGGGTTACTCTGAGGGGATTTGCCGCCTGGTATGCTGGTTGGAGGTCGCCTGATAATAGGGGCCCCAGATACTGCCTCCATTTGTCCTCGGGCCACATAGCCGCTCGGGCCATTCTCTCGAAATTAGCGGAAAAAAAATCAGGGTCTTCCCAAGGTACATATTTGTGCATGACAACACAGGGTAAACTGGTATGGCCTTGTGGTTGTCCCATTGTTTCAGCCAGCCTCTCTATTACCGTTTCTTGTTTCTGTTCCGTTAATGTCTTATGTAGGTTTCCCCTATCAGTCTCGACTACTTCCAAAAATCATTCCATTATCCTTTCTAACCATTCCTGGCCTGCCATCATTTTGGTTACCAAGTCCTCCATTTACCCCGATTCCCACTTCTGACACCACTTGTGGGAGGGATGGCCAGAAACAGAAGCAAAGAGGCTGTATATGAGTAATAGGGGAGCGTTTTATTGTTCAAAATAAAGAAAAATTGCTGATAAGGAGGAAGGGAAAATAATGGGTGTCTATTGGTTTAGGTTAAAAGTTTAACGGAAATTCAGATTAAAATCCGGTTTCTTCTGAAGTTAGTTGGTCTTGCTCTTTTCCTTGGTCTTCAGATCTTCACTGTTTCTTCTCTCTCATCATGAGGGTGGGGTCCCCGGGGCTTGCAGAGGAAGTAAACAACAAAGGACAAGGATGCGGTAAATGCGGTAAATGCCAACATATGGCAACGACCTGTTCTACCTTCACCACACCTGGATGGGAAGAGCGTCCATGCAGAAATAAGGAAGGACGACAGAATCAAAGTAGGAAGGAAATATATGTGCTGGGTTCGGGAAGGATTCAGTGCTAAGGAGGAGTATGAGGGAAGTGAGAGGAAGTTCACTTCTCTTCTCTTATGCTCAGAGCTGCCGATTAGTAAAATATGTTGAAGCTGCAGAAGTCCGCCTTAATAAAAAGAAAGAATAAACCGAAACATCTAAATTGATGGAACCCAGTGCATCATTTGTATCCTCAGGGCTAAAAAAATAAAAAATAAAAACGGATAATAATGAGGGCCCATCTGGCATCTAGGAGCCCACCGGAACTTAACGCTACAAAGAACAAGCATATGGGGATGAGAATGTCTTGCTACCCATCTGGATTATGAATTGCAACAACTAAATGCATCTTGAAGAGGAAAGCAGGTCAGCTCAATTACTTAAACCTCCACAATGGTAAAGATAGAACTGACTTAGCAGCGGGCCAATCTCCCTTCTCGCTATAGGTTCATAGTTTTAGACTTAGTAATTTTGTTTTTTTTTCTTTTAATTTTTTTAATTGCAGCTTTTTATATCTTACCACAGTATTAATATATTCTTCTATGTTGCTACAGACACATGAAACCGTTTTTATTGATGTTGGATTGTAATGGTTTCTATTAACTGTACAATAAAGTATTACCTTACCTTATGCTCAAAGTATGAAGTATCGTGAAGTTAGTGCCCGGGAAACAACAAAAACAAAGATTTTTTTTTTTTTAAAAAGAGCAAAAGCCAGGACAGTCATGTAAAGGATTTCCCTCCTGCTTTACCCAGCATCTGTCCCTTTGCACATCCACGTACCGCGTTTAGCCGCAACTCTCCTGAGTTGCGGCGGCTCTTGAGACGTTGTCCGGTGACCACCCCTCCTCACTCGACACATCCGAGGTCTCCTATGATCCGGTTCACTCTTGGTCGACACTCATCTCACTCACGTCTTCTTCCTCGGTGCTCGTTTTTCTGGCGTCTTCCAATTTCCTGCTTCTTGCGACTTCCTCATTCCTCCTTCTCGACGTCGACTTCCGTGTTTGAGTCTTTGTTTATTTTATGCTTCCTGATTGGCCTGCTGGTCGTACTGCCATGTTCATGGATTGGTCCGACCACTGGGAGGTGGGGCTTTTGTCCTGTGGAGATAAAACACATTCCTTCCTTAGTGTTTTTCCACACCCGACAAGATCGTTTGGCCACGGGAAGAAAAGAGATTGGGGCGATGGAACAGGGGGTAAGTCGGGTCTTAAAACCGGGACCTGGGGCACCTCTTCACACCCGCCTTTTGATAGCTGGGAGTTCAAAGACTTCTTAGAACATCTGAGTATAAAGCATCTGAGGAGCACTCTGCTGCAGCCGCCAACCAATGGTTTGGTTGAGAGATTTATGAGTACGGTAAGAAAGGTGTGCAGCGTGCTACATTTGAGCAGCTCAATTTACAAACTGTGTTAAACTCTACTTAGAGCTTATTGTTCAATACCTCACTCGACTGCTGGTGAAAGTCCAGCAACATTGATGTTCGGGAGAGCAATGACAATCAAGATACCCCAGTGGACCAATATGTGAGAAAGAGATGAGAATACAACTCATACCTCATTCAGAAACAAAAGATGAAAACATATGCTGACCGAAGACAACATGCAAAAAACATTGTATTCCAGAGAGGCAACAGAGCTCACACAGCAGATGTGGGAAAGAAAATCTGATGCTTCCATTGATGTGAAACCTTTCCAAGTGGTGTCGACCCAAGACACATGGTGCCGGCCCAGCAACCAAGGAAGTTTATTACCAGAGACTCTTCTCACTTTCCGCATTTGACTTCTAGTTCACCAGATCTCCATGGTGAAGGAGAGACTGATCTTGGATCATGATGGAAGCAGGTCTCAACTTCACTCGACATGGTCAGGTTGAACAATTACTGCACTAAAGAGATTAATTAAAGTGATTTAAATATATATATGTGTATATGTTTTGTAAAATTGGTAAGTCTTCATTTAACAGCTGGGAGATGAAGGGTTTTGCAAGTTAACAATGGCAGAACCCCTTTGGCTCCCGATGAACTCCATAGAGCTATGATGTAATGAATTGAGGGGTATATTCTCAAGAACGTGTGATAATCATTGCAAAAGTAACTTAACGCAACATACAACATCGCAGTCTCCCGCGGGAAATTTACACCGTGTTAACCAAGTATTCACAACACGGCGGTACCATGCAATAGTCACCAGATAACGCGTCAAATTGCCGCGTTAAAATTAATGCCACGCCACATAAATGTGAAACACGAATGCAAAAAAAGCTGCCATGAGGCCAAGCGTGATACAAAAAGCTGCGAAAACCAGCCACAGGCCTGCAAATCCCACTCGTCTGGCGGGAAAATGCACTATAAAAGCAGAACAAGAAAAACACACCAGAAACAATCCAAAGTGCGTAGCACCATGGATGCACCCTGACCGAGCGCAAAGGCCAACGTGAACCCCACAAGCCCCACAGACCACCAGCAAGGTACAACGGGGTTGGCGAAGGCCAGGGAGAAGAGGGAGAGGAAGACAGGGTGCAGTCCGCAGCAACACAAGACCAGCATCACAGAGGTGACAGAACATTACCAGCAACTGTCCCACAATCCAACTACCTAGAATGCAGCCGGAGTGTCGAGGAGGACAATGGATGAGGCCAAGAGGCGCTGACATAACCTGAAAACCTAAACCAGGCACAATCCCGCTGCCAACAGGAAGGCAGCAACGGGGACAGAAGGTCCAGCGCCACAGGAGAAGCAGGAGGAAATGGAGGCCAGTCATCAGTGTGGAGACGGTGCAAGGAGGTGGGAGTACGGACACAGCTCGAGAGGACCTGACACAACAAAAGGGTGAGTAACGAACAGGGATAGCACCCTGCACACCCACAATGACCCAGGATCAGTGCTTTAAATGGGCCGGTATTCACCGGTACTGAGTACCGACACTTCCGATTTTTTGTGCCGTCAGTACCGGCACTTCTCTGTAGCCAGGGAGAGTACCGGTACCCTGTTCCACGGCACGGCAGTCTCGATTTCTCTGCTCCAGTGCAGGGCAGAGGCCGCTCTGCCTCCATGGAGCTTGTAATTAACTTGGCTGATGTATCCTTTTACAGAGTTGCTGGTGAAGATTCCAGCAGCGCCCATTTCATTGTCCCCAAACTGCAGGGGGGGTGAGAGGGTTTGTGTCACACTGTGATTAACAGGGCAGGGTCTCTAGACAGACCCTGCACTGTCAATCAGGTGCGCAGCGACCATTCGGGAGAAAGTGCCATCATGACTTTCAATTTGTTATGAGTTAATCTGTGTTTTTTTACATAAACACATTTCTCAAGTGAATATGTGCTGCAACTGGTACAGAATTCTCTATGTATGATGTTATTTTGTCCTTAGCCCCGCCCCTAGCCCCGCCCACTTGCCACACCTCTATTTCAATGAGTACCTCCACTTATTTTTCCCCATTTAAAGCACTGCCCAGGATCATGCCCTTCATCCACGTGGCACACTGCAACACACACACATAACAATCACAGCACATCCCATGACAATGTGGCGCAAAGTGCAACACCGACACTGCAGAACAGGGGACACAACTGGGTCCGCTCATGCGCAGAAACAGGCCAATCACATTGGACAGAGCAGGGAACTGTGAGATGCATATGCACGAGTACAACCTCACATCTGTCACAATGTCAACATGCATCTCCCCTTTACATTGCAGAGGGAAAAAAAACACCTCCAGCAGGTCAGACCAGACAACCCATCATTGATGCCGGAGACGACCACCACAACTCCAACACCGACGCCCTACAACAGCTCATGGACTTCTCAGGCAACACACCCCCAGGAGCAGGGCAGCCAAGCTACATAAAGAAGACCCCAGCCCCTGCACAGACCACACAGCAGGAAGCACCCGCCCCACGGCTGGCTCCCAACACTTCACCAAGGCACACATCGCATTCCGATGCCAGGTGCCAGAATGTCAAAAGGAGGTGGCCGAACAGGTTTGGGTGGGCTCAGAGCTCATAGAAGCCGAAGAAGATCACATACGTGGGTGTTCAAGTCCCATCAGGGACCACCTACAGCCCACAAAGGAGACCCACACCGTGACAGATACACATGCATGTGCACATGTTCTGCAATGAACCACGCCCCGAGCCACTGAATCATCATTCACACCCCGACGCTGGTCCTCCGTACGACGGCCCAGTCCACTCCTCTAACGTATTGAGTGGCTGATGACAAAGCTACATGTCCAAGGTCTTACCTGCTGCCTGCGGTGACATGTCTGAGTCCGCTGTACACAGCACAATGTAATGTCGTAGGGCCCAGGGCCCTCATGCATACAACAAGACCACAGGGACACATGCATATATCATGTTGAACTGGCTACGGGCACTTGCGCCCGGCCGCTTTATTGGCAGGGCCACATGTACAGTGATGCCTGTGCTGGATGTGTGTGGGGTGAGTATAAGCCAGCCTGCATGGAGTGCTTGGTGCTGGCAACAACTTGAACAGTGTACACCAGTGCAATAGAAACAGAAAACACCTGCATAACAAAGTTAACTGCTGAGCAACATGGAGGGAGCCGGAGCAGGGACAGCGGTCACCCAACATTCAAACAGAAGTGTCCGTGAGTTGCAGTGCACTGAGTTTGGGGCACTAGAGATGAGCGCGCTCATGTGAAGAAATTTCTAGGATTGTGTCCCTTCGGGTTGGTCCTGATGCAGATGCAGTGGGGTGTGTTACACCTGCATCAACTTCCTCATCAACGTCCCAGGTCTTCAACTCTGCCTGAGGTGACATTGCTACGCAACTTCTCCGCAGCACAAAACTCAATCAGTAACGGTCCATGGGTTGCGTTGCACTGAGTCAGTGGCACCTGGAGTGCCGAGCAGGGGATCAGACAGATGATGGCATCCACGACAGGTCTGAGCAACTCTGTTAGTCTGCCAGTACCACTGTTTGGACTCTGGCAGATGGTGGATGAAGTTGGCCCTTGTGATGGTGGCGTGTGCCTCCTGCGGTGATGCGACGTCCAGCCCGGTCAGCACTCGATTTGATGTGTGGGCCCTGGTGGTCCGCAGTTGAGGCTAGAGGCAGCAGAAAGCGCAGGGCCACATGCACATGGCATTGATGACCTCAGGACCACCATCACAGAGGTCATCCAATAATCATTCAGACAGAGTCCCTGATATGAGCTGCACAGTTAGTGGCCATGGATGCACAGTGGTCGGCAAAGGCACGACGCCACGGGACGGTGACTAGTGGTGTACGCAGTTTGGGTGAGTCCTCAACAATGTCCGAGGTGAATGTGGCAGAGGGTTGCAGGGGACAGTGGAAGGTGTCCTCCAGGGCATGATGCAGAGGTTTGATGTTATCCGGAAGCAGCAAATGGAGGATTGGAAAGTGACAGCCTTGTTTCCACCACCACTTCGGTGACAGCCACATGAGGTTGAAAACTACCCCCAGTCCATAGACTCAGACTGCACCAATGTACGACCAATGTCCATGAATGTCGGGGAACAGACTTAGTGGCACCGGGGCTGGGAGGGGGTGCAGTGTGCGATGAAGCCGGTACACTGATACGAACTCCGCCATTGCTAAATCAAGACTGTGACCTACTGGACCTCAGTGTAGGCCGGTAGCAGCGGTCAGCAGTGGCCCACAGCCATGTGTTGTTGGCGCGCAATGCACAGAGTAAGTGACACCAGGGCAGTTGTCGGTAGTGTTCGATCACCTCGTAACGATGATCCTGTTCCCTCAAGACCGCAACACGTCATCCTCTTACGCCTCTTCTTGCATGCAATGATATGTATTCTGCCTTTGAATAATCAATGTTCAGTTCCAAATCTGTGACCTACTCATACGCAGCGTAGTCTGAGGGCAGTAGTCCGCGTAGGCCCACAGACGTGTGGTTGTAATGCTATGCACAGACTTGGTGGCACCACATCAAAGGGAGTATAGTGACATAAACTCTGTCTTAAATAATGTTCACTGCCATGGTGTAATCAAGACTCAGTTCCAAATGTGTGACCTACTTGTCCATAGTGTAGGCCGAAGGCAGTAGTCAGCAGGGGACATCAGACATGTGTCTTAAGAATGCCATGCACAGAGTTGGTGGCACCACATCGAGTACACTGATATAAAATCTGCAATGAACATATGTACTTTGCCATCGTGTAATCAAGACTCAGTTCCAAATGTGTGACCTACTTGACCATAGTGTAGGCCGGATGCAGCAGTAGAGTACGTCAACGAGAAAGGAGTCTGAGGAGGCTGCCAAGGTCACAGGCCTCGGGCTTGGAGCTTGCGCCGGCACGTGGTGGGCCCTCCGTGACACACGCCGGTGTCTGCAGGTGATCAATGTGGCCTGGCTGCGCAGGGTGGGTCTGATGGGTTTGCGGTCCAGCAGGCCAGGGTACAGCAGGCGCACAGGATCGCAGGCAACTCCGCTCACGAGAACAGCGTCGGTCTCATGGTGGGGTGAGAGGCGCGCCCTGGCAGAGACGTTGGGCATTCCGGAAGAGGACTACGCCCAGGGCTTCGTGCTTTTTATTCACACCCCTTCGCTGGCCTGACGTACGCCGGGCCATCCCACTCCACTCATGCTTACGGGGGGACGCAACAGGCAACATTTCCGCAAACTCCCCCACTGGCTGGGGTGACATGGTTGTGTCCACTACACTCCATACACCAGCGGTGTATGTCGCCATGGATATGGGTTTGTTATGCCTACTGCAGTCTGTCCAGCACATCGCCGCCACTCTTGGCATTGTGTACTTTCCCAATCATGGTTCTCCTGCCTCCTACACACATGCCTGGTTCCCACCTCTCCCCACATTCTGCTATTGTGTGGCTGAGGTGCCATGCCGTTGATGGCTCATGTTCACGGCTTGCCCAGGTTACCATTGTAAGTTGTTCTGTCGTGTCTGGGCATGTTTTTTTGCATGTTGTATGTGATTTTGTGACATGTGCATTGCCAGAGTTGTGAGTTGCATGGTTGTGGAGTTGAGGTGTGTGGGGTGTTCATTTGGTACTTGACAACGGGCAGTGCATTCCCATTGGTGCCGTCCTGGAAGCGCTGGCTGATGATGGACTGTTGTAGGATGAAGAAATCATGCACACTGGCTGGGTATTTGCAACGACGTTGGTGGAGATTCCATGGTGTTCGGATGTTGCCTGCACATTGATGTGAGATGTGTGCTTTCTGTTGCGGTTATTGTGTGTTGTGTCATCAGGGAGCACAAGTAGGACATGTGTGCTGTGGATTGCCCCCAACATATGCGTGCATCCAGCTATGGCGTATGGTCCTTGCTTGGTCTCCAGCGGATCCTGCGCATTCTGGCGGACGCATAGATAATAGGGTACCAGGCTGATGATGGCATCCAGGAAAGGTGTGAGGTACTTGGATGCGGCTGGCTGTGAGAGTCTTCCGACTCTGGCGGGTGTTGGTTGGGGGGTACCAGAGGCCAACAGGTGCAGCACAGCCAGCAGCTTTGTGTGAGGTGGGATGTTGGTTGTCCGCTGTGTTGGTGCCATCGGCCTGTTGGGCGATGATGGTCAGGATGCGGAGGATGGTTGTCCTTTAGAGCCTGTGGTGGGCAATGACATCCTCTGGTGTTAAGTCTGTGAGGCTGGTGCGTTTCCTGTGGGTCCGCTGTCTTTGTCCGTGCTGCCTCTGTGGTGGTCTGGGGGTGGGAGGGTGCTGGGAAGGGGGGGTCCTGGGTGTGGTGGTGGTGGGTGTTGTGGCCTTCTTGGGTGTCCAGCACCCATGTTCAGTAGCTCCTTGGCATCTGCTGTTCTTCAGGTGTGTCTCTGGGCTGGGCTTCCTTTTCTGTTGCAGGCTGTCGTCTGACTTTGCACCAGGTCAGAGCAGGTGTTAGTTTTCTGTTGCTAACGAGCCTTATCGCATGTTTCATGGTGTTTTCACCGATGTGGCTGGTCGTTGAGAATGTTGCAGAGTGGTGTTGTCGCAGCTGTTTGCACGGGAACGCTTACTTTGCATCTCATTAGGGACAGTTGCCGGGGTCATCTGTGGCGATGTTTTTTGTGGCTGCTATCGCAGGTAAACTGGTGCTATGGGCTGTTAGCACCAGCTTGTGAATGGAGTGATAAATTTATCGCGAGTTTGGCTGCGCTAAAGTGCCGTTAACTCGGCGATAGATCCTTGAGAATATGGCCCTGAGTGTATTGCAGTGAAGGCTGATTTAGAATGTTGAGTTCGTGGTTACATGCAGAAAATTAAAGACGTGTGATACCAAGCTCTGTGTGTGGCGCAGTTATGTATGGGTACTCTGGCTGGGAAGACGCTACAACCACTTTCTTTATACCTTGCAGTAGTGAATAGGGGAGCAGACACATAAGGTATGCAGCTGGAAGAAGAACATGCTGAACCTTTCATCTTGCTATAGAGACTCTTTTCCCAAAACAAAAAACATTTTGCCCATGTCGTCCAGTATTACCAAGCAGGGAAAGACAGCTTTCAGAGAGGCGCTTTCTCCTAAATCAGTCTCTCTAAGAGCAAAAAGAAAACTCCACTTCAGACCTTGCTGAAGTTTCTAAACCATTGCCCAACAGACAGTCCACAGGTAGGTCTGGGGAAGCCACAACTCTTTTAGGGCCAGTTACCCCTCCCCAGGTGAGATTTAACAACTGCCAGGGAATGATCAGTCCTGACATTGCTTCCATTGGTCACATGGTAAAGTTGACCAAGTATGATTTGTTCAGGAGACACTAGTTTCGCTGTCACCATTTGGACACTGGCCCCTGTGTCCCTGCAAGCCACAGCTTCTTGACCATTGATAAAAGGCTGTTGTCTGTAAAGTAGCAAGATCCCTGCCACTTTCACAGACAAGAACAGCCTGAGTGGGTGTTCTGTCTAGGCCAGAACCTACTTTAGAACCCAAGGTTAACCCTACTAATCCCATAGGGGCTGTACTACCACTTGTACTGGTGTTGGGGGGGTAGTTGCCTTAGGGGCAGTAGTAGTAGTAGTTTATTTTGGGTTATCCTTAGAACGATTGGCATCCCTTGGTCTATGGCCTTTTTCCTTACATAGTTAACACAAAGGTTTCTTGACAGAGGAAGAGGAGGATTGAGACTTACCCCCAGAGGAAGGTTTTTGGGGACCTTGTGAAGAGTCCTTTTTGTCCTTACCCTGCTTCCCACCCATCTCCAGGGTTTTAGAAAACTCTTGCTTCTTTCTGGTACCACCACGCTGAGCTTTCTGCTTCATCCTGGTATGGACCCATGTGTCTGACTTCTTTCCTTGTTCTTGGGGAGAGGTCAGATCAGAGTCCACCAGGTACCGGTGCAGTTGCTGATTTTGACTATTGCTCCATCATCAACAAATTGTACAGTCCTTCATAATCATGTACCTTGCTTCCATGAAGCCAGCCTTTTAGAGCCTTAATAGCATTGTCTATAAAATAAACCCAGTTTTGGGTGTGTGCCTTCTGTGTGTCCCTAAACGTAACCTTAAACTCAACATATTGCTCAGTGGTTAAACCAACCCCATTTATGAGGGCACTCTTTGAGGCTTGGTAGTTGTCAGCATCTCTCTTTCTGACTGAGAGAAGTTTGTCTCTACGTTTGTTAGCAAAGGAGAGCCACAGTATAGCTGCCCACCGCCCTTGGTGGACCTTCTGAACTGTACAGGCCCTCTCCAAAGCAGTTATCCATTTATGGATATCATCCCCCTCCTGGTAAGGAGGGACTATCCTGCTCAGGTTCCTAGCATCAAAGGAAGTTTCCCTAACTCTAGGTACACTAGTGTTGCCACTATGGGACTCTAGTCCCAAAATGTACCTAGCCCTCTGGACTTCCAGAGTCTCCTTATCAAGGGCAACCGCTCTTGCTTAAGTTTGGGATTCTCAAGTTTGAGTAGGTGGTATTCCCTCCCTAAGGAGTATTCCTTTTTGCTAGAAATGGAGGTCCCTATAAATGTGTCTAAGGTATTAGAATGGACAGAGGAGGATCTAGACCTCCCCTGTACTCTTCGCACCCTTTCAGGAGGAATAAAGGGAGACCTACCTCAGGGACTTCCTCTGTATCATCTGTACTTTTCCCTAGGGGATCAGAGTTCACTAGTGTGGAGTCATCAGACTCCTCCTGGTCATGCTCAGTATTAAGGTCACTAGGGGAACACCTTCTGACTCATCTTCCCCACCCACTTTGCTGTGCCCTTCTGACCTATTGGGATTCTCGAGGTCATCCTGCATAACCAGCTCTAAGAGTTGCTTAGTGTTAGGGTTGCTACCTGTCTTTATCTATCTAGAGGTACACAGGGTCCTTAGTTCCTGGAAAATAAGGCCACTTTATGTAGAGGGTTGGCACCCACTAGGCTCCCCAATTAATGACATAGGGGTATATTTCCATGCCCCTATTGGCACTGGGACGTCACTTTTTACGACGTTCCTGTGGCGATAGTGGCTTCGCCTTATTTACAAGGCAGCATTATGCCACTTAACGTGGCGTAACGCTGCCTTGTAAATAAGGCCTCCTTTCTCGCTATGCTTAGCATGAAAGGGGAGGGCAATGGATGTTGCGGAGGGTGCTCCACCGCAACACTTATAGATTCTGACGCTGCCCCCTATTTACAAGGGAGGCAACAGGAGGCAGCACCAGAATTAAGACCAGGGAAAACCTGGTCTTACCCTGGCGCAACAAGGAGAAATGTTTCATTTCTCCTTGTATTTTCTGTTTTCATGTGTGCTGCGTTGTGCTAAGTGTAGCGCCAGCGCAGTGGGAAACACAGGACTGCACCATATTCTTGTAAATAGGGTGCAGCCCTGCGTTTCTGAAGTGGCGGAGAGAGGCGTTAAGCCAGGAAGGCTAATGCCTCACTCTGCTACTTCCCTTGTAAATATGCCCCATAGTGACGAGGTGTAGTGTGGTGTTGCACCTACCTACCCTAGTGAAACTAAACTTCCAAAGATTGGAGAAAGGGTTGTGCTAGGCCGTAAAACAACCAATCTAAACTTTCAGTAGAACATCCTACTTCCAAAAAATATTTTATATGTGCCTAATGCTTTGATGGTTTTTCATCTAACTACACCTAGATTAGCTGGTATAACAGTGCAGGCTTATATCCCACCACTGCCACCAATGTAGGAGGCTGGCTTAGTATAAGGTGAATACTTATTTAAGTGAAGCACCTTGCATTAATCCACACAACCCTTATGGTGATATTACTGGTCTTAGACAACCATAGAAAGCTCTCAAAGTGGTAGCTGTGGATAGCAGCCTTCAGGCTTAGTCCAGGAGGAGTGTTAAGCACCTTATTTTATCAGATCTAATCATGTAGTGTAGGTTAAACGAAAAGGAATCACACAGTGTAGTTATAAAAATATATCTATTTATTACACAACAATCACTAACACATTGGTATATCTCCTAGCCAGAGATATCAACACAAAGACACAGTAATACCTCAATCACAATAGGTAAGTAAGCACAATACACAGTGCTCTCCAGTGGGAGACTGTAGGAAGGTAAGATCCTTCTGCATGGTTACCCCCACTTTTTGCCTGGTGCTAAGCGGTTATTGACTAGTCTGATTGGGATCCTGCTAATCAGGACCCCAGTCAGTACTTGGGTACATCCTAGATTGCATACTGGGGTACACTTATTGGTCCCTAGTATATGGTACTAGGGTACCCAGGGCATAGAAACCCCAGAGGTCTCCCATGGGCTGAAGCATGTATTATGCCACCCATGGAAGCCAATTCAAACTGTAACTACAGGCCTGCCATTTCAGCCTGTGTAAGCTGGTGCTAGCACCACTCATGAAAGATATAGGTTTCCTATAGCTAAGGTCACTGCACCTAAAACCTATAAGTCACCCCAATAGCAGGCCTTTACAATCCGGAAGGCAGGGTGCTTGGTTCTAAGCGTGAGGGTGCCCCTGCATGAGCAGGACACCCCTACATCCGACGGAGTTCATTCTCCCGGGTTGTAATTGAAGCAGCCATCTACTATATAGAGGGGCACCGCATAATTACGCTATGACCATCTCGAAATTGGCTGCAATGACTCCTATCATGTTTAGTATCAAACATGTTGGAATCATACCCTCCCACTGTAAACAGTGGGGGAGGTATGATTCCAATCACTGGAACAGGCCTCCGTTAGGCTCTCAGTGTTGCCGGTGCCAGTCTTCTAGACTCAGGCAGCACAACATGGCTGCTGTTGACCAGAGACACGATTCTGCCCTCCTGCTGCTGAGCCAAGCTCGAGCAGGGGAAGGCAGAACAATAGGTGTCCTGTCATTGAGAGGTGTGACCACCTTCCAGAGAGGATTTAGTGTATTGGGGCCAGGTGGGTGCACTTGCCAGAGCCACTCAGTCTGCATGAGGGGCACATTTGGTGTCCCCGTGCATAGTACAGTTCAAACCAGCTCTGGGAGCCGTTGGCTCCCACTGTAGTGCAAAACTGGACAAAGGACATGGGAGTAACAACCACCCTGTCCAAACCATTCCCTGGGAGGGTCCTGTGAATCGTCCCAACCCTTTCCTTAGGGTACTTAAAGGCTTACCTGAGGGTGGGTCCCTAGATTCATTGTGGGACAAGATTCAATTCAGACACCACTTCTGCTTCTGCCATCTGGGCACTATGGACTTTGCTGGACTTCATTTGGACTCAACTTCATCCCCCTTTCAGTCTGCTGCATCGCCTGTGCCTGTGCACCATACAGGAACCTTCCAAGGCCTGTGGGCATCCAAGACACCTGAAGGAATCTCTCTTGAAGTGAAAGAGTCACTTCCCTGCATTCACAGGCACCACAACTAAGCTGACCGGTCTGCTGATCCTGAGCTCCTACAGACTCTGAAAGGTTCTGCAACACAGGTGGTGGTTCTCCACAGCTCTCAAGGCCTGCTCTGCCCTCTCACCAAGTTTGAGGCTAGTATCCCTCGTGGGAGCTGCAGGGACCGAACCCCTGTGCATCGCATCAACTTGCAGTTGCAAAGGCTTGATGGCTTTTATCCACCAAGATCTTCAGGTTTCAAGTAGCCCCAACCTCAAGCATCCCCAGTGACCAAAGTCTTTGTCCACATCGCATTGTTTGCACTGTACCCTGCATCTTTTGGGAAGCTGCTCGAGATCTTCTTGCAACTCCAGTGCCTCCGGTCTGCGGGTCCTGTTGAGGGTCATCTTTGTTTCTTTTGGGCCCTTCTGATTGCTCAGGGATTGCCCTGACTCCCCTGATTATGGTGAGTCCCCTGGACCTTGCTGGTCCTGACATTGCACCTTCTTCGACTTCTGTTTGCAGTTGCCAAGGCTTGTTGGTTCTCATGTCGGTTACCGACCCCTCAACTTTTGACATCCATCGTGAGATAGCTTGTGCATGGCTCTTGGTCTTCCTCAGCATCACCTGGTTCCCACAGCTGCAGAGTCAAGGTCACCATCAACTCTCCTGCAACTCCCGACATCGGTGGCCATTCATCTTCCAGGTCTCCTGGTCACTCCTGAGTGACATAGACTCTGTCCCCTCTGCTTGGAGGTACCTCTCAACTAGAATTAAGACCAGGGAAAACCTGGTCTTACCCTGGCGCAACAAGGAGAAATGTTTCATTTCTCCTTGTATTTTCTGTTTTCATGTGTGCTGCGTTGTGCAGCACACATGAAAACAGCAAAAGGCCAATGATTGTTTATGTACAGGAAGGTCCCCCTTGGCGCTAGGCTGCTAAGTGTAGCGCCAGCGCAGTGGGAAACACAGGACTGCACCATATTTTTGTAAATAGGGTGCAGCCCTGCGTTTCTGAAGTGGCGGAGAGAGGCGTTAAGCCAGGAAGGCTAATGCCTCACTCTGCTACTTCCCTTGTAAATATGCCCCATAGTGACGAGGTGTAGTGTGGTGTTGCACCTACCTACCCTAGTGAAACTAAACTTCCAAAGATTGGAGAAAGGGTTGTGCTAGGCCGTAAAACAACCAATCTAAACTTTCAGTAGAACATCCTACTTCCCAAAAATATTTTATACGTGCCTAATGCTTTGATGGTTTTTCATCTAACTACACCTAGATTAGCTGGTATAACAGTGCAGGCTTATATCCCACCACTGCCACCAATGTAGGAGGCTGGCTTAGTATAAGGTGAATACTTATTGTCTTGACCCGAGTCATGGTTCTTATACCACTTTATTCGTATATAGTTTGGTCCCCCCTGGGGTCCACTGTGTATTCAGTGCAATTTACTTGATTTCTATGCAAAGTACTGTGTGCATTGTACATATCTGGGTAGAAGATATTTGTATGTGTTAGAGAGTATTATATAATAAATACATATTTTTTCTAAATACTTTGTGTGGTTCTTTTTCACTTAATCTATACATATATGGTTGCATTCTGGGAAAACAAGCTGTTGTACACTCCTTCTGGACTGAGCCTGAAGGCTGATCTCCACAGCTACCACTTAGAGAGCTTTCTAACATTGTCTAAGACCTCTTAAATCACCATAAGGGTTGTCTGGACTGGTGCAGGGTGCCCACTTACATAAGTGGACATCATATACCAGGCCAGCTTCTCACAGAGACCAAACCATATACTAAAGAAGTGGAATGTAAACTGCGACCGAAGTCGGGACTTGGCCAAAGAGACTTAAAAGATGTTGACCCAAGGAACCGCCGGAAGTAAGTACGCAGGAACCCCATGGAGGCTGTGTGCAGAGTGAAAACACAGCAGCATACTCAATACAAGTCAATGG
This sequence comes from Triturus cristatus, assembly GCF_964204655.1. Taxonomy (NCBI): domain Eukaryota; kingdom Metazoa; phylum Chordata; class Amphibia; order Caudata; family Salamandridae; genus Triturus; species Triturus cristatus. The sequence goes on along the minus strand of NC_140579.1, from coordinate 875,403,935 downwards.
GAGGGTCAAGGTTGCAGTTTTACCCTTCCCAGTGGACCCTGAAGAAACCTCATTGAAGACAGAAGGTTGGAGAGTCACCCCATCTGTGGATACCTCAGGCATCAGGATACCTACACCACGTAAACCAGGTGCATAGGTGCAAAGTGACGTTGGAAAGTGCTTTAGGCAACTGGAGGACTTCAGGAAAGATGCCGCTGCTGAAGAAGGTGAAAGAGTCTGGTGGACTCCAAGGGTTGATTCTTGAAGAGAAGAACCTGCAAGTAAAGGGACAGTGTCTATGCCTCTTGGAGGTGACCAGGAAGCACGGAAGTACCTTCGATGAGGGAAGATTCAGGAGTGATAACATTCACCTTGTCGCTGCAGCTGTGAGGACCAGGCGAGGCTGTGAAAGACCAGGAGCCGTTCAAGAGCAGGAGCCATTCACAACCTGTCCCACATCGGAAGTCGAGAGCCAGGAGGTCAGTATCTGGCGGGAGCACCAACAAGCCTCGTCAGCAGCAACAGACATGGTAAATGATAAAGGAGTAACGTCGGGACTAGCAAGGTCCAAGGGACTCACCAATTGAAGAAGAGTCCGAGCAGGCCCTGAGCAAGCAGGGGAGCCTACTGAAGCCAAAGAAGACCCTCAAGAGGATCCACAGGCCAAAGGCACAGGAGTCGTCAGGGGACCTTGAGCAGCTCAACAAAGATGCAGAGCCACGGTGCAGAGGATGCGGTGAGGACAAAGATCTTGACGGGAAGAGATAAAAGAGACTGGAGCTTCTTGTACCCCGAAGATCTTTGGTGTATAGAGCCAAAAAGCCTCGACAATGGCAAGTCGATGCGGTGCACAGGGGTTCTGTTGCAGCAGTTCCGATGAGGGATACTGGCCTCAATCTTGTTGAGAGGACGTGTCCGGCCTCGAGGGAGTTGCAGAATCACCACCTGTGTTGCTGAGCCTTTCGAAGTCCATGGGACTACAGGAACAGCAGGCCGGTCAGCTTTGTTCACGTGCCTGCAGATGCAGAGGAGTGACTCCTTCACTCCATGGGAGATTACTTCGGGTGTCCTTGATGCCCACAGGCCTGGAGAGGCACCTGGAAGAAGCATAGGCACAGATGGTAAAGAACACTTGCAGAACAGCAAGACCAGGAGCAGCAGGAGTCTTCCATGGTGCCGTCTCAGTTCCAGGCGAAGTCCAGCGAAGTCCAGGTGCCCAGACGATCGAAGTTGAAGTAGTTTCTGTTTTTAATCTTGTCCCACGATGAATCTGAAGAGCCACCCACAGGTAAGCCCTTAAGTACCCTAGGGAAAGCATTGGTCCAGGGGTACCTCCCAGAGGAGGGGCTGGACAGAGGGGAGGATACACCTACGTCCTATATCCAGTTTTGCGCCAGAGCAGGAGCCAAGGGTTCCCTGAACTGGCTCAAACTGGAGTATGCAAGGAGGGTGATGCAGCGCGGAATGCAAAATCCCTCCCTTCGTCACAGATCATAGATCACACATAATCACTACATTCGCTGGTGGGGCCCATAACACCAACATTCATCCTTCTAATAACCTGAAATGGAAGGAAGTACTCATATATCCCTATTTATAAAGGCCTAAACTTCACCTTTTAGTACTCCTCCCATGAATAGGCCATGGATCAGCTAGCTGCAGGTTGGAGTGATAACAAAATCTATAACATTATTTACATAAATACATTTTTCTCATAATAACGACCCAACACAGTTCTTGTAATGAATCTTAAATTTTTATCTAAATAATCAAAATTGAGTCTCTGGTTTAATCAAGCAATAGACCATCATATTGACCTATTCTGGCCTAAAGGTCGTCCTCTAAGTCAAAATCTTGGTCTTCAGTTCATACTGTCAGAGTCTTAGGAAACAGCTGTCCTGCAGTGTCACCGTCCTTTCCGTCAGCATAACGTCAGGAAATCGAAAATCTTCTGAAGGGTCTCGCCTATCAACCTCTCTATTCTACCATTTTTATAGTAAAATTACATTCCACAAAGTAACGAACGATATTTTGAATGCATCTAATTGGTCCGTTTAAAATGGTTCCCATACGGAAAATGTGTCTTTAGATATAGTTCATTATTCTCTTCGGAGATGTATCTTTTATTGTTTCTTTCAGAGCAGCTGGCTGGTAGCCCGGTGTGTCCTTGTGTGGCACAGTTGAGTTAGGGTCGTCCAAAGGCCACTGCTGCTGATGGTGATGCATGCGCACTTTACCCAGAGACGTTCACAAATGAAGTCAATTCATCTGATGGGGATGTCAGCCATTTTGTGGCCACCAAATGGTCAACTTAAGCAAAGAAACACAAAAACGTAATTAATACATAGAAATGACTAATAAAATGTTATCCCCTTACTATTACCCATATTTGTGTGTATTTATCTAGCAGAAGCAACACTTAATGCAGGTTATATTCACATTAATAAAGCACACATCACAAATACATCACGAAAGCAACATATAATCATGCAGTTTCTAATTGTCTATAATTAATATGCATACGAAAATTAATTTATGTATTAATTAGGCCATGCAAATGCAATTCCCACGTATATTTCTTATATTAGTAATGTTGGTCAATTCACTCAGCAAACAATTAGTACAATTACTATTAATTAATTATTCTTATTAATGTAAACATGCAAAATGGAGAGGGTATACAATTTTTAAAGAAAACCCCACTCCAGCAATCCCCCCTTTGGTGATCTTATCACCACCACAACACAATTTTTTTTTTTCACCCTTTTACGGAAAATTGAAATGTATTCTTGCTCTTAATTATAATTCAGTTTCTTCTTCATCTCTTTTTGCCTTTTTATACAAACTTTCTTTCCATTCTTCTAAAGTTATCTCTGTTAAGTCTCTTTCTGGATCCTTTTTTCTTTTTAATTTTTCTCTTTTTATATTATTCTTTGTTTTCTTGTTTTTACAACACATACATCCTAATCTTAATATTAATAACACGAAAATCACACATGTTAATGGAAATAATATTTTACCTATAAAAGTACTACCTATTTTCACTAAGAAATTTTTAATAGCAGCAATTTTCTTCCCAATCTTTTCCCAAACACCTTCAACCTCCAGTGGTACAATTTCGGCATGCAATTCAGTAATATTTTTAATGTAAACTTACAGATCTTTACTTTCGTCTGGAATGTAAGTGCAACAATGTTGAACTTTCAGCATTCCACAGACTCCACCCTCTTTTGCCAATAAGATATCAATGGCAAGTCGATTTTGCACTACCATAGCACGCATGGCAACCATTTCAGTATTAACCAATAAGAATCCTCCAGCGGTGCTTGTTGACAAGCGATCCACTACTGTTGATAATTTTCTAATATTGATCGCATTCAGAGATATTCCCACTGCTGGTATCAATGCTCTAAAAATGTCACCTACAATTTCTGCCCAAGATTCTGTTTTACTACGTACTAAATGATTACCTAACCTATGTACACCATCTTTACCTCTGTCCATGTGAAAGATTTTTGGAAAAACCAGGCCTACGTAACATGTGCCATACCAATGGTCTGGCAAACGATAATATGCCCTGTTCCCACAGATAAAATAAAGTCCAGGGAAAACTGGATCTCTTCCACCTTTAAATTCCCATCCACCCATGATTCGGTATGTATCATGGCACTCACTATTCCCTAGGAAATTATTGTCATACGCCGTTTGATTCCTTCCTATACACAGTTTCCCTTTCTGAGGCCAATCTAAAGCCAAAGTCGGATTAGACTCTCCTTTCATATGTTTTCCCATTTCTACATCCCAGACTGTTTTCTCCCCTTTTCCTTCAGATGCCTTTCTTTGCATTTTTAATCTCTTTTCCTCGACCATGTCTAGGAATGTCTTTTCTTCTTTCTTCAAACTGCATGTCAACTTATTTTTAAATATATATTCTAATGTTAGCTCCTTAGTTTCTAAGAAAAATTCACCTAATACCTTAGCAGGTCTTACTTTGTTTAGTTTGTTATTAGCAGGTACTTGCGCAAAAATGTTATCTACATCTGAAAAATAATATTCTACTTTACCTGTCTCATAAAATAAACTAGCTATCACACTACACGCTATTCCATACGTTGCTGGAAGGTGATGATAAGTCACTCCCTCTGACACAGATGCAGGTAACTGCATGCATACGTAGCAGTCCCTTACATCCATGGTCTTTACATATTCATACAATAACTTTGAAAACACATTATTTGAAAAATCATTAATAGACTTATCTTTATGTAAATAATTATTATCTATTCTAGTTGGAACTACTTTTTCAATCTTCTTAATGTTAGTAATGTTCTCAGTGTGTCCTTCTAATGTATATATAGTGACCTTTAAAGAAATCAAAAGAGCAAGTATGCTCCATAGAAGCATTAATAATCCTGTACAACAACAACAACACATTTTACACCATCTCTTCATGAATGTACATCTAATTTTGCTACTATCTATGTTAGCCATCTTTGTTAATTTGGACTGTGTCTTTTGACTTAGCCTCTTTTGTTTCGCAACTAGTTCTCTAATCTTAGGCCTCTAAGGCCCTACTTAGTTCTACCAGTATCTATCGTTTGATTCAATTGTTATTTCTTCATCAGTAGTTTTCTAGATTTTCTCAGTTTGGCATTTCATCATTTTTCACTTCTTTCTGTTCATCCAAATACAGAATTTCCTGATCTTCCGTTTCTTCTTCTCCAATGTCGGATAAGATAACTCTCAGGATTCCTGCTTCTTCCTCTTCTTCAACCACTTTCAGTACAGCCTCCTCTGGATTTCCTTGACTATCTGCCTCTTTTTCCGTTTCAGGCAGAGCCACGTACGTCCATTCCGGTGACTTATACTTCTGGTTAGGTTTCGTTGTTCTTTTTCCCTCTTCCTTATCTTGATTAGTCTCTTCTTCTTTTGATTTTTCTTGGCTTGTCACTTCATTCACCTGATCTGCCCTTGGTGATTTCACTCGTGTCAGCCGATATCTCAATCTTTTTATTTTGTTTGGCCACACTTTTTGACTCTTTTCTGTTTACTTTCTTTATTATTCTTTTCTTCTCTCCAAGCCCTTTTTCTTAGAACTCGAACTTCTGGTATCTCATTTTCACTCTCTTCAGATTCTGTTTCAACTTGCTTTTTCTTTTCAACAACTTCTTTTTCCACCACTGTTTTCCCTACTTCTGTCCCTCCTCGGGTCGCCGACACGCAATCTTCCTGCTGGCTACTTGTCCCTTCACCTAGCTGGATGTTGCAGTTCCCTACACCTCCTCGGGGGTCTTCCGCAATCTGTCCCTCTCTCTCTGTACCTGTCCCTTTTTCACTTTGATCTATTATTTCAGGTGGAATTTCTCTTGGTCTTTCATCTGAAACTTCCTTCTCTCGAATTTCTTTTACTGCTTCTTCGTTGTCTTTTCCTTTTTTCTTTCTGTGTTCTTTTCTGGGACCTTGTCTCCCTTGTTCGTCTTCAGAATCTGAACTGATATCAGAAATCTGCAATCGTTTTCTCAGAGAGATACTTCTGGGGACTAATATTTGATCAAGTTCTTTTTCCCCCCTTTCAGGATTTTCTTGTGTTTTTGACTCTTCGTTATCTGATTCAGTACTTGACTCTGATTCGTCATAGTACTCTTTTCCTTTGCTGTCAACTGGATTTGGTATCCTCAAAGTATGGCTGGCATGGATCCAGTTTTTCACTCCAGCACACTTCACAGCTGTTGTTGTGGTCAGAAAGACTTGTCTTGGTTTTCCCCACCTTGGAACCAAACAATTTCTTCTTCTGTAGACTTTTATCCTTACCCAGTCTCCTGGGCTCAGATCATGGGCTGGCTTCCTTTCAAGAGTGGTGGCATCCGCTCCAACCTGATGAAACACAGAATGAACTGCGTCAGCCAGGCCTTTACAGTATTCCAACACCATGTCATCAGTTATTGTCATCAGCTTGTTGACTGGAATGTACACATGCCTCATCGCTCGTCCCATGACTATTTCATGAGGTATTGCTCGAATTGTCATTAAAACTAGAGGCAAGACATCAGGCCATTTCATACCAGTGGCTAAACACATTTTCTCAATTCTGTTTTTGATTGTACCATTCATCTGTTCAACCACACCAGAAGCCTCTGGTCGGTAGGCACAATGTAGTTTCTGTTGTACATTCAATGCTTCACAAATCAATTTTACAATCTCGTTATGAAAATGTCCTCCTCTGACTGATTCAAGAGTCACTGGGAACCCAAACCTGGGGATGAATTCTCTCAAAAGTAGCTTAGCCACTGTCATCCCATCATTTCTTCTTGTTGGAATTGCTTCCACCCACCTGGAGAATAGGCAAACTATAACCAGAACATACCTCAGTCTGTTACATGGAGGCATTTCAATGAAGTCAACCTGCATTCTGGTAAAAGGCCCTCCTTCTCGGCCTATGGTTCCTAGACTCACCACTGTCTTTCTCCCAGGATTGTATTGCTGACATATTAGGCATCTCTGACATAGGCTTTCTGCTACAAGTCTGAATTTTGGATTGTACCAGGTCTGCTTAAAAGACCTAATCATGGCGTCTCTCCCTATTTGTCCCTGGCCATGATACATCCGTGCCATGGTAGACATCATGCTATCAGGCATCACTGGTCTTCCATCTCGATAGACCCACACACGGTCCTTTTCTCTTGGTGCACACCCTGCTTTTATCCACTGTTTCATCTCCTCATCTCCTGACTCTTCCTGCAATTGCCTCACTTCTTCCCAAGTTCCCACAGTGTTAGTAAACATTACTGAGCAAGACGACATTTCTCTTTCCTTGGCCCGATTGACCGAATTCTGGTTCCGTGCACAATACTGTGCCATATCATTCGCATACCTGTTTCCAGTAGTGATGTAATCACTACCTTGACTATGGGCAGCACATTTTACCACAGCCAATTGTTTAGGCAGCTGTATCGCCTCAATCAATTTTCCAACCACTTCAGCATTCTTAATAGGGGTTCCACTTGAGGTCAGGAAACCTCTTTGTAGCCAAAGCTGGCCAAAATCATGGACAACCCCGAAGCCATACTGGCTGTCAGTTATCACAGTCACTCTCACACTTTTCCCAATTTTGCATGCTTTGATCAAAGCAACAAGCTCAGCTTCTTGGGCTGACCTCACTCCTTTCAAATAAGATGCTTCCATCACTGCTGCAACCGGGCATACTGCATATGCTGCGCTTAACACTCCTTCATCTGTTCTCAAACATGACCCATCAACAAACAACACAAAATCACTTTCTGGCAAAGGTACATCTTTTATATCTGGTCGTGGCTTTGTGCAGTACTCAAGCACGTCCAAACAATCATGATCTACTTCATCTCTCACTTCCACATTGTCAGCATCAGGTAACAAAGTTGCAGGATTCACATTCACACATCTCGGAAGGCTCACATTTGTTGCACCTAATATGACCTTCTCATACTTAGTCAGCCGACTATGTGTCATATACTGAGTACGACTTCTTGTCAAGAGAATCGCCACATCATGAGGTACAAACACTTTCAACAGATATCCCATCACAATGCCTTCACTCTGCTCCAAACTTCGACATGTTGCAGCCACTGCTTTCAGACACCCAGGTAGAGCAGCAGCCACTGGGTCAAGCATTGATGAGAAATATGCAATTGGTCTCCTCAACCTTCCATGCTTCTGGATCAACACAGAGAGTGCACATCCATTTCTCTCACTGAAATACAACTCAAACTCTTTCACATAGTCAGGCATGCCCAGTGCTGGTGCTTCACACTAACCTTCTTTCAATCGTTTGAATGCTGTCAATTCTTCCTTGTTCAATTCAAGGGGATCTTTTATATCACTCCTTGTTAGTCGTACCAAGGGTTTTGCAATCAGGGAGAAATTGCTAATCCACTAACGGCAGTACCCCACCATTCCCAGAAACATTCTCACCTCTCTTTGGTTCATGGGGGCTCTCATTCCTTTTATAATTCTGATTCTGTCTATTGTTATTTTTCTCAGTCCTTTCTCAATTTTATGTCCCAAATACTGTACTTCTTTCTTACAATACTGCAATTTTGCTGGTGACACTTTCAACCCTCCGTCTGCCAAATGATTTAGTAGTGCTATTGTGTCTACCTCGCAAGCTTCACGTGTTTTCGACGCCACCAAAAGGTCGTCGATATATTGCACTAGTACTGAACTTTCAGGCATTTGCAGACTTTCCAAAGATTTCTTCAACAATTGATTGAATATTGAGGGGCTCTCTGTATACCCCTGTGGGATTCGGTACCATGCCAAAATCTGCTCTCCAAAACGAAATGCAAAAATTTGCTGACTGTCATGGTGCAATGGAATAGAAAAGAAAGCATGGCATAGATTAATTACTGTAACACCATTCCGCATCATGAGGAATCTGGTACAGAATTACTGATGGGTTTGGCACAATGGGACAGCATGATACCACAATTTTGTTTACCTTTCTCAAATCTTGCACTATCCTGAATTTCCCATTACGCTTTTTCAGTCCCATTATCGGTGAATTACACGGACTACTCATTATTTCTCGTAGAATTCCTTGCTAAATCATTTTCTCAATTATTGGGGTTACCCCTTCAATTATCTCAGTTGTCAATCTGTACTGAGGGACATTTGGATAGCTTATTCCTTCCTTCACAGTTATTTTGACTGGATCTACATTTTTCATTAACCCTACATCCTCTCCAGTAAAATCCCACACTTCTGCCTTCACTGACTGCTTTAGTTCTTTAGGTAGTTCATCAGGGTTGAATATTGCATAAGTCTCAGTAACCTCATTTTCTCTGTTAGCTATGGTCATTTTATATAGCACATCCTCATCTGGTGTTTCAAATGCTATTCCATCTGGAGTACAGAATATGGTGCAATACATTTTGCACAACAGGTCCCTACCTAATAAATTCACCGGACTGGTGTTGCACACAACAAAACGATGCATCTCTGAAAATTTCCCTATACTAACTTTCACTGGTTCTGTCAAATACGTTTTTATCTGTCTGTTGGGCACACCAACCACTTGGATTGTTTTATCCGAAAGAGGAAGATTCTTAACATCAGCTGATCTAACAGTTGATCGAGTAGCTCCAGTGTCCACTAGGAAAGTAATATTTTCATCATTAACCTTCCCATCTACAAATGGTTCTGTCTGGTCTACTTCTAGAGTTGCGCCAAGTGCGCACTCTTCTTCCTCCTTTCGGCTCCGTCAATAGCTTTCCTCTGAGTCACTCTCATCGCGTTGCAGCCAATACTGTGAAACAGCGCGAGCGTGTGGCGGTTTATTTACCTGTTCTTCATTGTAGAATCCCGATTCATTACTATACTTCTGAGTGTTTCTGCTCTGCGGGAAAGGTGGTTTTGGCACCTGATTCTGTGAGGTAACCACCTGCTGCTGTTGCTGCAGTTGACCACTCACCTCATTCTGCACCTGCGGATTCAATGATGCATTTTCATTATTAGTACTTGGAGGGTATTTACACTCGAATTTCCAATGCCCTAACCTACCGCAATTATGGCATGGGAACTTCTTTTTAGCTTCTTCTATGTTACCTTTCCCTTTTCCTGGGCCAAATCTCAGTCTAATTCCTGGGTTATTTGCTTGTTCGACCAACTGAGCTTCCTGCCTTTCCGCTACCTTTACTTGTGCCCACATTGCCTTTTCTTTTAATTTTCGCTGTTTGGCCTCAATTTCGTCACTGAAATATTTAGCATGTCTCAATACTTCATCTATTTTCTTATTCTGCCAATCAACCGTATGCTGTTTTATCATGTCACCAATTTCTGGGCGTAAACCATATACAAATCTGTATACGAAATGACTCAAATCCTCATCACTCAAGTTCTCATCTCCACTAAACTGCTTAAAGGCTTGTATTAGTCTCTCATAGTATGCATGTACTGATTCTTTACCTTCCTGATGTGTTCAATCAATTTTTACCCAATCTGTCTCTTTAGGGGGCACTTTGTTTTTCAAAAATACCATAACCTGTTCATACTTTTTCATTACCTCACGGTCCGGAGCTCCTGTCTTAGGATCCCTAGGATACTCCTGAGTTGGCCAGTTGATCATCAGCTTGCACTCTGTCCACAAATCTGCCGGTACTATTATATCGAACAGACTATTCAAATCTATCCACAGTACCTTTGACAATTTTACAAATCTGTCTACCTGCCTGTACCACTCGACGGGCTTTTCGCGTAGTCGAGGGAAATCATTTGTGCATGACAAAATGTCCTGTCTTGTCCATGGGACGTGTACATATCCTCCTCCTGGGATCTCCCTCATGGGATATTCAGTCACTACCTTATCTTTCTCTCTAACAGGGAATGCCGAAACTGTCCTTTCTGAGGCATCATTACGTTTTCTATACCATTTACTTCTCCATTTATCCACGTCTCCCCATTTTCTCAATAAAATGATTATGTCCTTAATCTGACCTATCTGTCCTGTGGTGTTCAGATTGTCAATGTCTTTTTCAGTAAAATCAACTCGATAGGGTTTCTGTAAGGCTTTTACCTTATCAATATGTATACCCATTTAATTCGCAACTTTTCCTAGTCTTTCGTGCAGATTCTTCGCTCTCCATGTCACACTTTTGCATAGGAATAACAGCTCCTCATCCTGATAAATTTTCAATTTTTCTACGGGAATAGTCCCTACAATTAATTCTTCCAATACCATCCGTAATTTAGCCACATCTATTGACTGGGATTATTTATCTTGTCTCTGTAACCCTCTTAACCATTCACTCAGTTCTTCCACAGAAGGTCCTACCGGGTTTTCTACGCTACTCTGTTCTGGATTTCTCTGGGGTTCCAACAAAGTTTCTACTGTCGTTCTACTCCTTTCAGCATAATTCTGATTTATAAAGGGATTATTTGAAACATTTGGTTCAAACATATTTATTGTCGGTCCCCATGGATTCTCAATTTGACTCCGTTCTGGACTCTCAACCAAATTATTGTTCCGGTATGGTACCGTCAAGCAATGTTCACTATCCTTTTGCTTCTCAAAAATGGGCATTACAGGACATATAGTCACTGGAACTGTTACAGCTTCTAGATTCTTAGTTAATTCTCTTATTTTCTCTGTTAATTCTAGAGTTGTTTTGGCCAATTCCGCTGAATTTTCACTATCTATTCTATTCACCGATTTCTTTTCTACCTCTCTAGTGGAGTTTCTTTTTTCTAAATCTGGTGACATAGTCTCAGTCTTGATAATTCGTAATGTTTCTCTCATTGGGGCATTTGGTGTCAACATTTCTGGTTCTGGTCGGTACGGTGCTGGATTTTTATAAAACACATCATCCAACACATCATCTGAATCATTTGCTCCGTAGCCTCTTGATTCCACATTATTCCTTTTTTCCACACATTTTCTTCCTTCATTCTCTCCTACCGCTCTTACAGGAAACATACCCTCTGTCATACTTGCATTCCTCCATCTTTTCATTCGATCATCATGCGTTTCATGCCCATATGACCTGCCAAACAGATATCTGTAACTTCTACCATTTCTTTGCTTCTCTCACTCATGCACTTCGTCTTCCCACTCTGTCAATGCCTCAAACTGCGTCGGTCTAGGTCTTGGTTCTAGAAACCTCATCTTCTGGAGCAAATTCCTTAAAACAGCTAAATTAAAGGAACCATGTTCTGGAAATGCCCGGACTCCATCGTCCTTGGTATATTTTACCCAATTATCTAACCAAATACAAGTATGATATCCATTTTTCGCAATCATTAAAGCTGCGGGAGTTTTCGGTGGAGGAATTAACTGTCCTTCCCTAGTTTTGACCTGTTTGTCTTTCTTGAACCACTTTTTAACTTTACCAAACCAGGATTTCTTTTCCCTATCTGGTGGCTGGTAATACATTTTCTTGGTTTCTGTGTATCGCTAGTCTTCTTGCAACTGTACCGCTATTCTGTCCACTCACAGCGTGACTTTACGCTAATGCCCCAATCAAGAGCGTCTACGTCACTGTCACAGTCCTCTAATCCCAGCGCGACTTACACTAACGCACCAATGGGGAGCGTTTACGTCACCCTGTACTTCTCCAGTCCTAGCGCGGCTTTACACTAATGCACCAATCCGGGCGTTTTACACTTCTGACGCACTGTCCAATCCCAGTGCGGTCGTTCCGATGTCAGCAGCCGCTGCAGGAGCTCTGCTCCTGTCTACCCCTCCTTTACAAGTCCGCTCTGTGAACTCTCATTGCAACTTTTTACAATTCTATTAGTAACAACACTAAAACATCTCCATTGTCCGCTTCGCTAACCAAAGAATAGCAATAGACCTCTCTCACGAGAATTCCGTCTTTCCCAAGAGCAGCGCTTACCTCTGCCCTACTACGGAATCATTACTTCCGTTGATAAAGTAGCACATCCCTCTACTTCACCCTTCTAACAAGCATTAGCTAATTGTTTCTCTAGTATTTAAGACACATAGTTGGAGACCTAATGCCCCTGAGAGATAAACCTAGAGTTTCGCAATCAACCCGAATGCCTTTACATTCACACTCTTCACACAAGAAAATGTAGTACATACGCACAGAATCCTGTCTTTCCCGAGAACAGCGAACAGTCTGTCCTACTACAGAATTATGACACGCGTTAACAAAGCAGCGCTTCCCTCTGCTTTGTCCTTCTAACAAGCTCAGAGAACACCTGCTACCTTTTCAGTGATAAGCGTTATCGGTATGCCAATTGGTTTCCTGGTACTTAAAGACTAAAATTTCGCAGGTAACCTTCGCTATCATACACACTTCTCTCACAAAGAGAATATTTCTAATGGCAACACACAACGATGCTGCCGAATCGAACCCAGACAATGCGCCGTGCAACTTCACTTGTCACACGTTTTCCCTGTGTACCTACAGGGTAACAACAATTCCGTCTTTCCCGAGAGCAGCGCTTACCTCTGCCCTACTACGGAACTGTTTACAAACTTCCGACTTCCTACATCCCAGAAGCCGTGCTAACAACATATAACTCAACGTAACTCAACATATAGTGTTAGTACATAAATCAATACCAATCAATAATCAATAAGCTATTTACAAGCAATGATCACTTAAACCAAAACAGTGGCTAACCATATCTCTGCTACCAAGAAAACTGATGCAGCGCGGAATGCAAAATCCCTCCCTTCATCACAGATCATAGATCACACATAATCACTACATTCGCTGGTGGGGCCCATAACACCAACATTCATCCTTCTAATAACCTGTTTCCAAGGAGGCGATTATTCCACTCGCTGAAATGGAAGGAAGTACTCATATATCCCTATTTATAAAGGCCTAAACTTCACCTTTTATTACTCCTCCCATGAATAGGCCATGGATCAGCTAGCTGCAGGTTGGAGTGATAACAAAATCTATAACATTATTTACATAAATACATTTTTCTCATAATAACGACCCAACACAGTTCTTGTAATGAATCTTACATTTTTATCTAAATACTCAAAATTGAGTCTCTGGTTTAATCAAGCAATAGACCATCATATTTACCTATTCTGGCTAAAAGGTCGTCCTCTAAGTCAAAATCTTGGTCATCAGTTCATACTGTCAGAGTCTTAGGAAACAGCTGTCCTGCAGTGTCACCGTCCTCTCCGTCAGCATAACGTCAGGAAATCGAAAATCTTCTGAAGGGTCTCGCCTATCAACCTCTCTATTCTACCATTTTTATAGTAAAATTACATTCCACAAAGTAACAAACAATATTTTGAATGCATCTAATTGGTCCATTTAAAATGGTTCAACAGCTTTCCCATACGGAAAATGTGTCTTTGGATATAGTTCATTATTCTCTTCGGAGATGTATCTTTTATTGTTTCTTTCAGAGCAGCTGGCTGGTAGCCCGGTGTGTCCTTGTGTGGCACAGTTGAGTTAGGGTCGTCCAAAGGCCACTGCTGCTGATGGTGACGCATGCGCACTTTACCCAGAGAAGTTCACAAATGAAGTCAATTCATCTGATGGGGATGTCAGCCATTTTGTGGCCACCAAATGGTCAACTTAAGCAAGGAAACACAAAAACGTAATTAATACATAGAAATGACTAATAAAATGTTATCCCCTTACTAATACCCATATGTGTGTGTATTTATCTAGCAGAAGCCACATTCAGGTGCCGATTCTGATCCTGGAAAAATTGGGTACGAACCGTCGGTCGTAGCGTTTTCTCCGTCCGACTCGTACCCGGGAAAAAAACATTACAAACATGGAGGAACGATTCGCACGGAAACACCATTTCCGTACGAGTCGTACAAAACACCGACCGACGATAATATACATACAAATGTGATCCGGGGAAAGCGCCGACGTGACGTCGGGACGCTTTCAGGCAGCGTTTCACGAACCAGGAAGTACGAACCGCACCGACGTCACCCCGCACGGATAAAATTCTCCGGCTGCCAAAAACTGCCGGGAAATCAGGACGACGCGCGCAAGGAGCACCTGTACGCGACGGACAGCCATGGACCCGAACCTACGTGTCATCCCAGCCCTCATAGCAGTCCACCTGCTCTACAGGAACCAATGCAGACGCCGCAGAAGGTCAGAACAACACCCAGGGGCAAAGGGGGGGGGGGGCAGGGGCAGGACACAAAACCCCCACCCAAGTCACAATGCATACATGCCCTGGACATACCTGACCTTCAGGGCCTGGTCACTTCGAGGGGGTGGGGGCGTGTCCAGCAACGGAAGTGGATGTACACGCGAACCGGCAACACAACAAGTCCGGTACGTACCGTACCCACTCCTTAAGAGCGTGGGTACGAGTCGTACCACGCCCACCCCTACGTCACCCCAATAATGGTGGTACGGCCCGTACCCATGTTCCAAAGGCATGGGTACGGGCCGCACCCCCACCCGTGCATGTATGGTGCGTACCAACACCCCGACAGTGCATGTACGGACCGTACCCCCACCCATGTATGTAGGGACCGTACCCACACACGCGTACGTATGGAGCGTACCCCCACCCCAACAGTGCATGTACGGACCGTAGTGGAGCGTACCCACACCCGCGTACGTATGGAGCGTACCCCCACCCGAGTATGTACGGACCGTACCCCCACCCGTGTATGCATGGAGCGTACCCACACCCGCGTACGCATGGAGCGTACCCCCACCCCAACAGTGTATGTACGGACCGTACCCCCACCCGTGTATGCATGGAGCGTACCCACACCCGCATACGCATGGAGCATACCCCCACCCCAACAGTGTATGTACGGACCGTACCCCCACCCGTGTATGCATGGAGCGTACCCACACCCGTGTACGTATGGAGCGTACCCCCACCCCAACAGTGTATGTACGGACCGTACACCCACCCGTGTATGCATGGAGCGTACCCACACCCACGTACGTATGGAGCATACCCCCACCCCAACAGTGTATGGACGGACCGTACCCCCACCCGTGTATGCATGGAGCGCACCCCCACCCGTGCATGTACGGCGCGTATCAACACCCCAACAGTGCATGTACGGACTGTACCCCCACCCGTCTATGTATGGAGCGTACATGGCCAGACACAGGAGGGGTGGGTGCAGAGTCCTCCCAGCAGTGCCCAGACGCAGGAGGGGTGGGTGCAGAGTCCTCCCAGCAGTGCCCAGACACAGGAGGGGTGGGTGTAGAGTCCCCCCAGCAGTGCCCAGACGCAGGAGGGGTGTGTGCAGAGTCCTCCAAGCACTGCCCAGACACAGGAGGGGTGGGTGCAGAGTCCTCCCAGCAGTGCCCAGACACAGGAGGGGTGGGTGCCTATCACTTCCAGCAGTGCCCAGACACAGGAGGGGTGGGTGCAGAGTCCTCCCAGCAGTGCCCAGACACAGGAGGGGTGGGTGCAGAGTCCTCCCAGCAGTGCCCAGACACAGGAGGGGTGGGTGCCTATCACTTCCAGCAGTGCCCAGACACAGGAGGGGTGGGTGTAGAATCCCCCCAGCAGTGCCCAGACGCAGGAGGGGTGTGTGCAGAGTCCTCCCAGCACTGCCCAGACACAGGAGGGGTGGGTGCAGAGTCCTCCCAGCAGTGCCGAGACACAGGAGGGGTGGGTGCAGAGTCCTCCCAGCAGTGCCCAGACACAGGAGGGGTGGGTGCCTATCACTTCCAGCAGTGCCCAGACACAGGAGGGGTGTGTGCAGAGTCCTCCCAGCACTGCCCAGACACAGGAGGGGTGGGTGCAGAGTCCTCCCAGCAGTGCCCAGACACAGGAGGGGTGGGTGCCTATCACTTCCAGCAGTGCCCAGACACAGGAGGGGTGGGTGCAGAGTCCTCCCAGCAGTGCCCAGACGCAGGAGGGCTGGGTGCAGAGTCCTTCCAGCAGTGCCCAGACACAGGAGGGGTGGGTGTAGAGTCCCCCCAGCAGTGCCCAGACGCAGGAGGGGTGTGTGCATTGTCCCCCCAGCAGTGCCCAGACGCAGGAGGGGTGTGTGCAGAGTCCTCCCAGCAGTGCCCAGACACAGGAGGGGTGGGTGCAGAGGCCCCCAGCAGTGCCCATGGGAAAAAAAAGGGTGGAGTACCCACAGATCCAATTGCCACAATTGTCAGTCAGGTGCACAAAGACCCTGCAGTACATGTAACACATGTGTGCGAGGCTGGGAGTACACACATGCATACAGCCTAAAAGGGAACATGTCCACATGAAGTCATGTCAACAGACTACATACACAAGTACAGTCATCACCAAGGATGCCACGAATGATGCAGGTGGAGACATCGCTCTGCATGCATGGCAAAGTTGAAGGGGTCCGTCACACACCCAGCTAATGTAGACACAGCTCAGCGCAACATATTGGGAACACCCTGCAGGGAAGATGTCAGGGTACACAGAGGAAGGAACACACCTTGGGACAATTTCACCATGCAGTAACTGCTTACATGAACAGAGAAACTTAGCTAACACCTTGTGATGGCACACAGATACCAGGGTACCCCCTATGACCAGCACACTACTACATTTCCCACACACCCAACACATGATCACCACCCAAAATCATGTAGCAGCCCCACCAACAGCAATACCACAAGCAGTAGTGTCCTAAGGAAGAAAAAAAAAGGCTTTATTCAGCATTTTCAAGTAAAGTGTGTGTGGATAATGTTCAATATTTACAAAGCCCATAGGGCAGTCCATGAGTCACAGCTGGATGGGGGACACAGTGGGACGCGTGTCCCCTAGCTTGCCTGCACGGTTCAGACCACCCTGTCTTCCACAGGGGGGGGCATCATGTGGGGGGGAAGGACCAGGCACCGCAGGGACAGGAGGGGCAAGGGCAGGCATTGTGGGTGCAGGGACGGAGGACTCCACCACAGGGGGTGGGGCAGCGCCAAAGGAGGTGGTGAGGATGGCGCTGCACACGTCAGCAAGGTCCCCCAGCGTATCCCCTGCACCCGAAGGAACCACAGGCCCCAAGGAGGGGGGGGGGGCGGAGGAATGGGTCGCAGCGCCACTGGGGGAGGGTGTGGACAGGGGGGGGCACTCAACTACCCTGACCGGGGAATCCTTTGCCCGCTTGCTGGTTGAGTGGATTTGGAGGGAGTGGATTTTGCGTAATGCGGACTCCCACTCTGGCTGCGTGACTTACGTTTGCCCCCCCCCCCCAGTGGGTGTGCCTACCTCACCCTGTGTGTGCGTGCCAGGAGGTGTGCGCTTGCCCTGCCCTGCTGGTGTGGTGCCTGTGTCTGGTGGTGTGCGTGCATGCTGACGTCTGGGTGTACGTGGGACAGGCATGGGAGTGGGAAGTGTGGATGGGGCAGGGGTAGGGGGTGGGACGTAGCGCTGCAGGAGACCCACTGCTGCAGTCAGTGTCGAGTCGATGGACCTCAGCAAGTTGCGTTGGTCAGACTGCGCGGCTGAAATGCCCTCCAAGTATGCCTCCATCTGGTTCAGCACTTGGCTGTGGCCATGGAGGACATTAAGCGTCGCAGTCTGACCAACCCGCAACTGCCGCAGGATGTCCACAGACTCGGCATTGGTGGCAGCAGTGGAGACAGGGGCAGGGGGTGCGGTGCCTGGCAAGAAGGAGACACGTGCTGACCGAGCACGGCGGGAAGGGACACGAGCAAGTGGGAGGCCGGGGATCGGAATGGAGGGGGCGGGTAGTGATGGAGTGCTGGTGTCAGCTGTGGGACCAGCCTCCGCCCCCTCGGAGTGCTCAGCCTCGGACCCGTCTGCGTCATAGTCGGTGGTGGATTGACTGGACAGGTCCTCCGCTGCACTCCCGACGGCCTCCGTGCCACTCGATGTGCCAGACAACTCTGCCCTGATGGCACTGGTGCTCGATCCCTCCTCATGGTCCGTGCCAGTGTCTCCCTCGGTGTCCCCAGACGATGCTGTGAGCAAGGTGAAGAGACAGGAAATAATCAGACACCTGTATACATATGTCACATGAGTCAAATCCACAGAGGTCACAGTGCATAGCCTGAAAAGCAACATGAGTAACATCTACAATACAAGGCACATATGTAGGCCCTGCAACACACAGTTGGTTGACCCACCATGCCACTGAACAACTATGGAGAGCATGACACAATAGCAAATAACATGATATGGATTTGGACAGAGGAGCCAGGCACTGGGGACAATCCAGCACAGCATGTGCAGCACACAGCGTTGGCGTAAAAAGGGATGAGCAGGAACCATGTCTATTAACTGTAGGCACATGCTGCACAGGCAATACTTAAAAACATGCCTAACATTAAAGGGTCACTGCACCTTGAGTGTATGTCCACACAAACATCACACACTGGCCAGACCTAGCAAGGAGATTTCAGGTCTAGACATGTAGGCCTTGCCCGCACCAACCACCCCCTACATGAGACAATTTATTGAGACACAGGAAGCACTTACATCTCTTAGTCTGGAATAAAAACACATGGCCTGCAAGAAATCCTGATTGGACACAAAATACCCCTGGTGATCCCCTACAAATACATCATCTACAAATGGCCATCATCAGATCATTTTACCATTACACACAGGCACTGGCCCCCGTGAGTATGAACAAGGGACATTTGGTCAGCCTGTACAGTGGACACATGTAGCCGAGTTTACGTAGACACAAATGGTGCCAGGGTACAATGGCACAAAGCACAACCTATGCTGGAGACAAAGGGATCGTCGAGATTTTTGGATTACACACATGATACCTAGGAAAAGATGCCCCAGGGGACGGTAGTGGCCACACTACTCCACGTTCCTGAATGGTACTGACTGCAACACAAGCCACCCTCCCTGCACTCTGCATATCTCACACTCATGCACATCATGTCACAGGTCACAAAATAGGACATGCATGCTGTAAAGCAATACACTTTAGAGACACACTCCTATGTCTGGACTCAGCATCAGTGACAACTGACATGGACCCCACAAGTACTGAACTGGACAGGGCACAGGCAAGGTCCCAAAACCTGTTACACACCACCCCCACACATGAAGCTGCAAGCATTGGGCACATCGATAAACTGGCAGCCTAGATAACCTTGTGCAAGTGTGACTACACACAGACCAGGGTACACATGCCAAGGAGGGGAAGGGAGGAAGGACAGCACCGCTACACTTTGGGGACCAGGAACTGCACTGCACATGTAAATCCTGGCAGTGTATCCATGCAACTGTGCACTTACAAATGCTGGTGATACACAACAAACACACATGTACCTACCCCCTTCCTGCTGCTGCTTTTCCCGTAAGCGCCTGTCCATGTCAGGGAAGACGACCGCTAGCACACGCTTGTGGATGTGGGTCAGACGGCGGCGCCCATGGTTCTTGTGGCTCACAGGTGAGTCCCCCAGCAGGACCCGTGCGATCCTCCGCCTCCAGCACCGGATATCCTGCCAGCGTTTCCTCACCTGGGCTAGGCGCCGCTTCCGACCATCCGTCTGTCTCACGGCACTGACGGCGTCCTTCCAGATCTGCTCCTTGGCACAGGCGCCTACCTGTGAGGGTGAAAAAGTGAGACAACATCAATAAACCTGCGACATGTCACAGAGACACACATTAGAACAATTTGGCTGGTTTCAACAGGGCATAGAATGCATCAAACTCATTACACCTGTGTCATAGGGACACTTTCCTCTGTGGAAGGCAAAAAGCACTAGGTGGCATTGTGGAGTACACAGGTGGCATGAGGGGTACGACACAATCAATCATCCAGGCTCACACTGTGCATCACAAGCGACACCAGGATTATGTGCAGCACCTCAAAGCAGTCACATACCACAGGCCACTGAGGCG
This sequence comes from Triturus cristatus, assembly GCF_964204655.1. Classification (NCBI taxonomy): domain Eukaryota; kingdom Metazoa; phylum Chordata; class Amphibia; order Caudata; family Salamandridae; genus Triturus; species Triturus cristatus. Next base: position 875,383,685 of record NC_140579.1, on the reverse strand, counting down.
CCCTCAGCCGAGTACACAGACACACACAGCCACAGGACAATCACCTGCCATTGACAACTGCAGCTACACACCTCACTCTGCACATGTGCCACTAGACTGGGGGGTGTCACAGGTGTGGGGCTGGCCCATCACCGCAGACACACAGCACTGCTCCCTGCTCCCATCAGATGGGCAGGGTATATCCATCCCTCATGCAGTTGGGGTGCTACACTCCACATATGCACTCACCCACATGACATGGGACTTACACACACACACACCAATGTCCAGGGGACAAACACATCTTTTGGACACTCTCAGCACATGTACACTAAACAAACACATTATATATACAAGGGGAGAGGGTGGAGGCTGATTAGGACCGCACCAAACAAATATTAGTGGTTAACGTAAACAATTCAAATAGTGCACGAAACCAGAGAGTACTACCCTCTTTACTCTCAATAATGTGGGACGAAGTCCTACAATAACATATAAATGCACAGGAGGTTCAGCACTATGTACTATGGTTAGATCTCCAAGTACCTAAATTCTTTTGTATCGTTAACAGTAAACGAGTAAAATTCTGATGAAGCACACGACACATTAAACATATAAGTTTTTTTTCTCTTTTTCTTCTTTATTGATTTTGTATGAAGATTTCTTCCATGTCATATTTCACATTTTCATAGCCAACGCGTTTCGTCTCCCATGAGACTTCTTGGGATGTCTCTTTCAGAAAGTTTGTTAAAGATGTTATTACAAATCCGTCGGCCATCTTGGAAAGGTTAAAAGCACATTAGTTATAAACACGATCAATTAGAGTTTATAGATGAAAACTAAACGCAATATTCTAATCAGTCTTTCAATTCAGGGGACCTTATCTGATTATTAGATTTAGATGTTTAATTCCCTAAAATGTATTTTATGACAATATGGGACCAACAGCTAAATTCCATTCATGTCACGTGTATCAAGTGACATCAAATTCATATTGGCAATAGGCTATGTATTATAGCTTTTTAGATAGAATTGATGTTTTTATATTTTTCTAAACAGTAGAACCACATGACTATGTGGTATGTTTTATCTTCTAAATGAATTCAGTGTGTCATCAAGTATGACTTGAATATTGAAAGACTCTATAGATATACTCATTTTAGACTATTTTGTTATTTAGACAATACTAGAATTTTGGAAACCATACCCTAAAGAACGACACGATAAAAAGGAATTAGATTCACCATATCATTGAGGTATGTTAAGTAAATATGATCTTAAAAAATATTATATAACAGTGATGCGAAGACCTACTCATGACTGTTAATTAAGATATAAATCGAGCACAGAATATTGACAATGAGGATGTGAATTTGTATCACGATAAAATTATGAATTGTATATTTTTAAGTGAAGCCTTTTTGTAACCCTAAAGTACCTGACCACTATGTGGTCTTTAGGTAAAAAGAATGTCATATACTTGCAAATCAAATAACTTAGATGTTAAAAAAGACATGACATGCATTGAGCTAATTATCAATTCAGACGACAACTGAATACTTAAAAATAATAACACTGATGCTGTCTAATGTTTTTATAGACCAGGTCCTTTGTCTGTGTATGCAAAATGCATTATGAATGATATGGTCAGTGAATATTTATATGGAGCTGATATACTTTCACAAGCAAAGATTTGTATGTAAAGGAATTAAAATATGTTTTTTAAAAAAATGCTTAGAAATGTTTAGATTGAATTCTAAAAACCCTTTCGTGTATGCTCTTTTGATAGCCCTGAAGAAGTCTCATGGGAGACGAAACGCGTTGGCTATGAAAATGTGAAATATGACATGGAAGAAATCTTCATACAAAATCAATAAAGAAGAAAAAGAGAAAAAAAACTTATATGTTTAATGTGTCGTGTGCTTCATCAGAATTTTACTCGTTTACTGTTAACGATACAAAAGAATTTAGGTACTTGGAGATCTAACCATAGTACATAGTGCTGAACCTCCTGTGCATTTATAAACTAAACAAACACACATCTGTGGGTACTGCCACCTGTCACACTGGGGGGACCACAGATTCACATGAGGACTGTAGTAACAACATTCCCAGGAGGATTAGACAGGCAGAATGTGTAATGCCACATGCAGTGATTGTCACAGTACACAAAATGCAAGTGAGGAGAGCAGACATGCACCACAGCATGCTCTGGCTGGGAGACATTAGGCATTCCCCCACCCGGGACCCACCCTACAGTACATTGCATGTGTGTTACACCTGGACACAATGGCAGAAGTCACAGTCACAAACAAGGGGCACAGTCTTTGCTAGTGGACTCAGCACTCACCTGAACTCCTGGTCGACCGTCCAGAATGGGGTACTGTGGGAGGATCACATCCAGCAGGGCTTGGTTCTCCTCCTGGGTGAAAGGCTGGGCCCTCTCCACAGACCTGGACATGGTGCCAGAGGATTCACGAGCAGCAGCAGTGTAGTTGAATCAAAGGATGTGCAGGCAAGTGCTCTCTCATGGGACCTGGCTGCCTTATATCTACCTTGCTGCCCTGTTCCATTCACAGGAGTACTGAGTGATTGGTCACTCACATTTGCATCCTATGTTTCCTCCAATCCCTTTAAACCTACCACAGTCAGGGGCTTTTCTCTTTTTTTGAATTGAGCATGATGTCAACTCAACAGCCACTTTGCAACAATATAGATTCTTTCAAACCGACTTTAGCTGGGCACCTGATGAAAAAAATTCAAACTTTAAACTCGGTCTCCATGACAACCAGCATGCATGTAGGGCTTTATACTTGTCCCTCATGTGTCCCCTATGTAATTTGGACATTCACACACAGGTACGGTGAGTTCCAGGGCCCTAGGGCACCCCACATGCATAGAAACGGGCCGTACACGCGCGTGTACGGTGCGTATCACTATGGGTACGCATACGCGAGCAAAGCCATAGTGAAACCGGGCGTACACGCGCGTGTACGGGCCGTTTCACTATGGCTTTGCTCGCGTATGCGTACCCATAGTGATACGCCCCGTACACGCGCGTGTACGGGCCGTTTCACTATGGCTTTGCTCGCGTATGCGTACCCATAGTGATACGCCCCGTACACGCGCGTGTACGGGCCGTTTCACTATGGCTTTGCTCGCGTATGCGTACCCATAGTGATACGCCCCGTACATGCGCGTGTACGGCCCGTTTCACTATGGCTTTGCTCGCGTATGCGTACCCATAGTGATACGCCCTGTACGCACGCGTGTACGGGCCGTTTCACTATGGGTAGGCCTACGGCAGCACTCCCATAGTGATGGGGAGCGTACACACGCCCTCAGAGCGCATGTATGGTGCATTTCACACCTGACAGTGGTGACAGGCAGCACACAGAAAGGAATAGAGCTGACATACATGTCCAAGACTGGACATCAAGGCATTGTCTGTGCAGTACTACATGTGTCGGGCACAGGTGTGTCAGGCTGTAATGTGGCACATTACTCCTGAGTTGTGAAGGCAATAGATGTATGATGAGATGTGTACAGGTGTCATGTGTGATGGTGGAGTATGTGCCAGACATCCCCTTCACTCCTTTGACATGTGTGCATGTAGTACAGAACACTTGTGAAAAGCGTCACCGCCATGGCACAGTCAACAACACACGCAACTGTCCCCTGATGCCAGCTACAGGGGTTTTCACACCTGACATGTGACTACCCGCGTTGCACGATGTGACTATGTCATGTATGTGTTGTGTGTTCCCATGGGCTTGCTGTAGGTGTTTGGTCAAATGCATCTGCAGTTGCTGCAACCAACATGTGTCTGTGTGTAGATGGCCACGGCACAGTGTTACGCATACCACGCCACATGTGGAATCCGTTGTAAGGTGTGTGTGTATGCATCGACACGGAGTTTCACAACAAGGACATATCTGCATACTCTCAATGTATATGGGATCATTCTTGAAATGTACTCCTTATAGGCAAGGTGTGTGGTGTGTCATTTTTCTAGTACATGTGACATGTGCCTCTAGTGTTCCGCAACCTGTCTGTACAATGAACATCCTTACTCTGCACATATTTGGTTGTCTGTCACTCCTGTAATGCATCTGCCTGCTCACTTACACTGGCCCACAGCTAGTTTAATTGCATGGCATTATGAGGTTGAGAATAAACGTTTGGAGCTGTCTCTTGGTAGGAGTGTCACATGGCTGCCATACGTGTCCAGGGCATATTGCACAGACCTGACTCTGTATGTAGCATATGTGTATTGCCTGTTGACCATGTGCTGAGTACATTGACATTGGTGGTGTACTGTACTCACTCTTCGTTGTCCCTTCTAATTCACTACAGGGCTCCGCCTCTCCCTCGAGCAATTCCGGACTTGGCTGACATGCGTGAAAATGACTGTATACGCCGCTACCGCTTCCCCCAACGTTTGATTGAGGACTTGACGACACGGCTGGCAGCACACCTCCAACCGCTACACAGGTATCCTAGTGCACTGACACCCAATGTGAAGGTGATGGCAGCCCTACATTTCTTGGCCACGGGTACCTTTCAACATACCATTGCCCATGTGGGTGGGATGTCCCAAACCATGTTGAGCCGTGCTCTGCATGATTTTTTAGAGGCCATGTTGGAGCACCTTGATGAGTTCATTAAATTCCCAACTCCTGAGCAGTTGACAGCTGTCAAGCGTGAGTTCTATGCCCTGGGAGGGATGCCCATGTCATTGGGTCCATAGATGGAACACATGTGGCTTTGGTACCACCACAGGCACAGGAGGTAGCCTTCCGTAACCGCAAGCATTACCACTCCATTAATGCCCTTGCGGTGTGTCTTGCCAACATGGTGATTTCACATGTCTGTGCTCGTTTTCCAGGATCAGCACACGATGCGTACATCATGAGGCGTAGCAGGGTGCCTGAAATGATGCTGAAGCTGCGCAACGAACGAGCATGCATTGTTGGTGTGTATACTCTGCCAGTCATCTTCCTGTCTTACTGCTTCTCTGACCCACTCTTGTCCATGATGTTTCCATGTAGGGGACGCTGGCTATCCCAACATGCCATGGCTGATCACGCCTCTCCGCAACCCCAGAACCGCTGCTGATCACCGCTACAACAACGCCCATGGGCGGACCAGGCGAGTGATAGAGAGGACGTTTGGCCTCCTGAAGAGCCGATTCCGTTGCCTCCACAAGACCGGTGGCGCACTCCCATATGCACCGGTGAAGGTCTGCAAGATATTCCTCGTGTGCTGCATGCTGCACAACATGGCAGTGGAGAAAGCTGTGCCACTCATCCTGGATCCAGATGAGCAGGACCATCCACCCGTGGAGGATGAAGGGCTTGGGCACGAGGCAAGTGATGTGGAGGAGGAGGAGGCGGCAGAGGACATGCGGAGTCGGCTCATACGCGACTTCTTTGCTTAGTGGTGAGTTCCAGTCTCTAAGTGTGCACGCATTGGGCTGTGTGTGGCATGTGTTACAATGTGTGTGTCCATCTGCATGTCTTCCAAGTGAGTCTGAGGTGTGTTTGTATGTGTCAATCGAGTGATGGTGCAATAGAAGAATGTCTTTCCTGAGTCATCATTGTCACCTAGCATGTTGACAACCTAATACGTGTCGAGTACATGCACATGCATGCGGATGTACTTCTTTTGGCTGACTTCTGGTGTGTCTCCCATCCACAGGTACTTGCGCATGCTGTCTGCTGGTGGCATTGTTGTGCTCCTGCTATTCCTCATGATCACAGCAACATGTGCTGATTCAGCGTTACATGCACGGACAAGTTAGAAAATCTCCTTCGGGTAAGGGATGCAGCACGGCTTTTTGGGAGTGCTATTTGTTTTGAATGTGTGTGCACTGCTCCTGTTCATGTTTGTTTACATGGCATACATGTAGAATCACCATGGGGCACATGACCTGGAGCAGAATTCACCTGAATTGATGGTCAGACTTGGTGACAGTCATCTGTAATGGGATTGTGATGGAGCCATCAATGTGTGTGACACTGGCCTCGGAAACATACGGGTTGCACCGGGTTGACATGGTGTGTGAATTCCCCATTAGGGGCTCAATGGTGTATAGCAGGCTCTCCGTGAGCAGCAGGGGGTGTTTAGCTGTCACCCGTCACTTGTGTGCCAGTGCCATGGATTTCCAGCATATGTGGTGCCAAGGGGGGTGCCAGTGTTGGTCCCACGTCTTCATCCACATAACCTGTGTATGTGAAGACAGAGTTGCATTGGCATTCCGACACACATGAGTAATAAAGGTGTCCCTCTGCCTCCAAGGTGCCTCATCTCTCTCAATGGTGGTCTGTTGCCAATGTGCATGCGGCATGTCTGGCATTGTTCTCAGAGATGGTGCATATGAGTCTATGTGTAGAGTAGCAAGATGCAAGCTGTTTGACAGGGATTAGATTCTGTATTGTGCATGATGTCCATGGCTGTGTAGGTTTTGTGGCCTGTCAGTCTCCACGACGGCCACTGTGCCGCATATGAATCCATTGTGTGTGTGTGTGCCATGTTGAACCAGACAATCCTTCCTTGACATGCACCTTTTGCATGGTTCCTTCCTGAGATCCTTGTCTTTGTGTGCTACTTGTGGCATTGTTTCCTTGACATGGCGCATGCTGCTGCAGGCCCTGCTGCAAGGGCACCCAGTGTCCACGCAAACGAGCTGGTGTCTATAGCATCGCGCTACGAAAGAACCACAGACACGTAGTACATTTATATCTCTATGATGGGAGCTTTATTATTACATCCAGCACCGACACTGTCCCTATCCTAACTGCCTTATCCTCTCCGGACTCCTCCTCTTCCTTCGACCCTCTGGCTCCGCCCTCCCCAGCTACTAGACAGCTAACTATATTACATCTCCCCTTTTCTTCATAAAATAACCGAGCAACAGTGCTCTAGTCCATCTCCACGATGAGTCTCTTGGGTGGCCGGATTTCACGACGTGGCAGCAGTGACATGTCCCCGGTGGGCGCACTCGTCACTGGCTCACTTTGCTGGCCTTGGTCCCCAGCGTCGATAGGGTCATGTTCTTCACTTGCAGGTAGGAGAGTCATGTCTATCCCTGGTCCGTTCGGGTCTCGCGGATACCTCTTGAAATGTGAGACATTTCTAGTTATTCTGCGCTGCTCAGATTCCGCGGTCAGCATAGTGCCCTTCTGGTGAGTAACTACCAGTGGCTCATCACGGAAGCGGGAATCAGTCTTTTTCCGCTGCTCTTGTTTGACGAAGACGTGATCCCCTTCATGCAAGGACGGAGACCTCGCTCTTCTCTTTGCGTCAGCATACGATTTCATTTTGTCCTTGTGGTGCTTATCCGTCACTACCATTTCCTGATGGATGAGACTGGGTGATACGGCTTGCAAGGCGCCCTACCATGTTGGGATGCGATTTCTCATTGGTCGCCCTAGCATGAGGGTGGCAGGGCATTGTCCAGTAGTTGAGTGTGGCGTTGTCCGGTACGCTCTGAGGACTTCAGTCAGAGCTGCCTGTAGTTCTTTCTTCTCCGCGGACGCCTGCTGAAATGTCTTTTTAATCGTGGCCATAAATCTCTCAATGGTGCCATTTGCTTGGGGCCAGAGTGGCGTGACCTTTCGGTGTTTGAAGTCCATGTGCTTCGCAAAGGCACTGAATTCCTGTCCATTGAATGGGGGACCATTGTCCGTTTTGACTTCGCTGGGGACACCCCATGTTGCAAATACTTCATCTAGTACTTTGAGAGTACAAGAGGCGCTAGTAGATGATATGATTTGAGCTATGGGAAATCGCGAATATTCATCGATTATGGCGACCACGTATTTGCCAGACTGCAGTGGCCCATAAAAGTCCATGGCAATTTCTTGCCATACTCCACTGGGTAAGGTGGTCATCTGTAGCGGTGCCAATGGATTGCTTTGGCTGGTCAGCTGACAGAGGTGACAGTCCCTTAGCGTGGACTCTACCATCTGATCCAGGAAGGGGAACAAGACGCGTTCCCGTAGGGCTCGCTTGGTGGACACCACTCCTCTATGGCCTTCATGGGCCAGGTCGATGACTCCTTGCCGTAGTTGACTGGGGATGACGAGTCGTTGGCCTCTTAAGATGACTTCCTCCGTGGTGACCGATAGTTCATCACAGACGCGCCGGAATGCCTGAATCTCTTTCCGGAATGTCGAATCTGTTTCTTCTTCTTGCGTGGTATGTCTCCATTTATTCGTTCGGATCCGGTGTGCCACTCTTTGCAGGATGGTGTCCTGGGAGGTAACCTCCCGAATGACATCCATGGGAATGGCCGGTGGCAGTGCTCGGGCAGCCACGAAGTGAATATATTCCTCGGCAATCGATGGGCTCGATTCTGAAGATGGTTGAGGATGACGGGACATGTAGTCAGCCGGGTTCTCCGCCTTCCCCGGTTTATGAATAATTGTGAACGTGTATTCCTGAAGTCGGAGACCCCATCTCTCAATTCTGGGAGGCATCTTGGATTTGGGATTTCCGTAGATGGTGAGCAGCGCCTGGTGATCCGTGATCAAGGTAAAGTGCTTGCCATATATGAACACGTGAAAATGTTCGCACGCCCACACTACAGCAAGACTTTCTTTCTCCGGCTGCGAGTACCTCTTCTCGGGATCCGACAGGCTGCGGCTGGCATATGCAACGATCCGCCTCTGGTCAGAGTCATTATCATATTGGGCCAGGATGGCCCCCAATCCAACAGGGCTGGCATCAACAGTGATCTCCGTCTTCCGTCGTGGATTGAAATAGGAGAGGCTGTCGGCCGACTCCACCGCACGCTTTATCTCCGTGAACGCCCTCTCACACTCAGGTGTCCAGTCAAACGGTTGACCAAGCTTGGTCAGGATCCGAAGAGGGTGACTGATAGTCACGTAGTCCCGGATGTAGCGGGCACAATAACTGGCAATCCCTAAGAAAGATCTCAAATCATTGACGTCCTGCGGGCTGTTGGTGTTGTTCAACGTCGCAATCTTATCCGGGTCAGGCTTCATGCCCTCGTCAGAGAAGATATGACCGAAGAACTTCAGAGTGGCCTTGTGGAACTCACATTTCTCCTTGTTCAGCGTCAGATTTGCATCCAGCAGGGCATGGCAGACGCGATCAAGAGCGATGTCATGTTCATTCACATCAGACCCATAGACCAGGATGTCGTCGCTGTAATTCAGCGTGTTTGGAATGTGTTGGATGATCTGGCGGATAGCTTCCTGGAAAATCTCCGCAGCAGACGAGACACCAAAGCTCAGCCGTTTGTACCGGAACAGTCCTAGGTGTGTAGCAAACGTGGTGATGTAGCGAGACTTGACTAGTTCTAACTGGTGATAACCTTTATTCAGGTCCAACTTTGAAAACACCCTTACGCCATTCAGAGCAGCGATCATATCGCTCAGGTGTGGTCCAGGGTGTCGCTCTCTTTCAATTGCGGTGTTAGGCAAATGCATGTCGACACACAATCGCACTTTGTTGGGAGTCCCTTTTTTCGGTACGATGACCACCGGCGATACCCATGGCGTCGGGCCATCCGTGCGTTCGATGATGTCCGCTGAAAGCAATTCCTGCAGTTCCTCTTCAACCGCATTTTGAAGATGATAGGGAACCCGTCGTGGGTGCTGCGCAACGGGCTTGACCTGTTCATTGATGTGCAACCGAACTGGGCAACCTCTCAGCTTGCCTAGACCATGAAAGAGTTCGGGAAACTTGGTGACGTAGTCCTGTGTGTTGTTGATTTTGAATAGAATTTCCACCAGGCGAAGCCGCTCCGCCGTGGGGAGGCTGAGAAGGCAGTCAGCTTCAGGCCCTTTGATGACGTGGATGACCGCCTGTATGGTGATGTTACCATGCGTGAGCGTAGTGTGGAATTTGCCCAGACAGGGAAGTGGTTTGTTGGACATCCACATGAAGACGCGGACCGGTGCAAAAGTCAGTGGAGGTTTTGGGACCATTTTGTCATGCTCCGTAACTGGAATGTAGTTCAGCGAAGCACCGCTATCCATGACAAATTTAGTGTTGTGATTCCCCACTTTAATGTCTAGTCGCGGATATTTTTTTAGCTGATCAGGGTCTGCAATCATGTTCAGGTATTCCACTGTGTATGTAGAATCTCGGGAGGATGATGAGCTCGAGTCCCGAGATGGGGATCGGCGTTCCCAACATGACCTGCGTGATTCCCGGCTAGAATGTGATGAGCCTGGGGACCGCACGAGCTCTCCTTGAACGGCTCGTATGTGATGTTTCCGAGTGTCTGAGCGGGACGATCTCGTCGGTTCACTCCGCTTGTTCCTGTGGTAGTCCCCACACATTGCTTCGAAGTGATTGGACCGCCCACATTTCCTGCACCGTTGGCCCATGGCTGGACAGGTGTCCACATGAGGATAGTCACGTCCACACCGGTAACATCGCTTAGTCATTTCTGTCTTCGATCTCCTCGCCTGATCTCCCTTTCTCCCATACTCCGGACGCCGTTGGTGAGACGACGTGCTATGCCTCCAGTTGTTCTCCGGCGAATATTTCCTTCTGCCACTCGGACGTTCTTGAACGCGGTGCGCTTGCTCATGGCTGATGTTGTGACCTGTTTCAATGGTGGCAGCGTGTTCCTCCGCTTGGTCATATACGCGGGTCATTTCTTCAATCTCTTCTAGTTCATGGGGTTTCCTCAGTAGCCGTCGCCGGAGTGTCTCTGAGTGGCAACCTGTTATAATTTGCGATTTGATGGCAGCATCAGGCGAGAATGTTTCGCAGCCTGGTGATGAATGCACCCATAGCTTCCTCCTTTCCTTGGCGTGCTTGATGGAATGTATGGCGCTCATAATCTACGTTTCTTTTGTGATGGAATTTTTTGTTCAGTGCATCACGCACTTTGTCATACGTCCCTGTTTCAGCAGGCGGAAGATCCTTTATTATTTTGCTTATTTCTCGGCCCGCGAGGTTGCGGAGGGCAATTAACTTCTCTTTGTCTTCCGTCACCTTGGATCCTTCAATATAGTCTTCGAAGTCTTCTAACCATTCCTGCCACTTGGGGCCCATGCTCCCTCCTGTGGTCACGGTCAAACATTCCGGAGCTTGCAGGTGTGATCCTCCCGCAACCAGGGGCTTCCGTTGTGGTGAGGTCGCCATTGCGTCGTTGTCTTCTTTCCACTCCCTCGATGGGTCTTGTTTCTTTATGTGTTCTCGTCAATGCTTGTTTATCTCTTCTTGCCAATGCTTGTTTATTCGCACATATCAATGCTTGTTTACTTGTACGTGCCAATGCTTGTTTATTTCTTCTTGCCAATGCTTGTTTATTTCTTCTTACCAATGCTTGTTTGTTTGCACTTGCCAATGCTTGCTTACTTGCTCTCGTCAATGCTTGTTTGTTTTCCTTTCCGCCAATGCTTGTTTATTTCTTCTTACCAATGCTTGTTTGTTGGCACTTGCCAATGCTTGCTTCAGTTACTGTATGCCTGACTTCAAAATGGCCGCTCTCCGAAAATCAAGGGGTCTGTCTTGAAAGCCTGCCTGACTCCAAGATGGCCGCCGTCACTGCATACACACGAGGCTTTCTCTCGTGGCTCATTCAGCCCTCTTCATTCTGGACTCACCAGCGGGCAGCTTTGACAGGTGGCACACCTCACGTTCTGCTTCTCCCTTACAGCGACTGCTCAGGTGAGGTCGGGGTGGGCTCCCGCCTTCTTTTGCAGCTTCCTGCGGGTCTACTCGCGACGGCGTGCCGAAACTCACGCATCAAGCGTGAGATTTGACGGTATCCAAAGAGCTTCCCAGCTCCCACTTCAGCGCGCTCAACGACGCTCGGTGGCAGACCTTCGGGGACGGCGTCTCCGGTGCTGGGACACTCCTCTTTCCACTCTTGGGCGCAAGACAGGGTCGGGGTGGGCTCCCGACTTCTGCACTCACCAGCGTCCTCCAAGCCACACGCTTCTTGCGTGAATCGTGCTTCAACACGATCGGCTCTGCACGATCTCTCAGGTTCTGTGGTCAGTGGGGCTTGGTTATCCCACTCTCGTCGCCAGTTGTAGCATCGCGCTACGAAAGAACCACAGACACGTAGTACATTTATATCTCTATGATGGGAGCTTTATTATTACATCCAGCACCGACACTGTCCCTATCCTAACTGCCTTATCCTCTCCGGACTCCTCCTCTTCCTTCGACCCTCTGGCTCCGCCCTCCCCAGCTACTAGACAGCTAACTATATTACAGTGTCCATCATGGATTGCTTGCTGACATGTGCTATGCTGATCAGCAGCATCTGTGCCTCATGCGGCAGCACACTCTGCATCATGCACTAGATCCCCAGTTCCATCCACCTCTAGGCAAGAGGGAGACCATCCCCCAGGTCAACTATGACATCCGTGTCTACTCCTACCCTTCACTCTACGGACATGTGCGTTAGAAATCCCATGATACTTGGCCACATCCAGGGTGCATCTGCACAGCTCTGCTACTACATCCGGCGACCAGGCCACATCAACGTCAAACAGAGATGGGGGGAGTGGATCACTGCCAGCTGCAGGATGACCTTTTCAATCCACGCACACCCTCAGGATGCAGCCCACACCCACAACACAACCTTGTGGCACTGTGATCCAACACCCTATTGTGCCATCTCCATGCATCCAACCTTGGCTGGCCCACCATTCGCCACATCCACCAGACTCAAGCATGCAGGACAAGGACATGGTTCTGCCACATGTCTACACATACCTGGGACTCCCAGCACAGGACACTCCACATGATCCCTGACCTCTGCGCATGACTGTTGCTCTTCTAAATAGGTCTGTGGGCACAGTTGTGCGGGCACCCCCTCAGCTGGTTGGGCCCATCACGGGTGAGTATGGTGCTCCAAGTCTGTCTTGGATGGTACGATGTGACCCATGTGTGTCCTGTGCCAGACTCAGACCCCAGGGTATGGTGGTTCGGAGTTAATTCAGAAATCAGGCATGGTTTGACTTTACAACACACACATGTAGTGGAATAATGCAAAATGACGGTATCATCTTGCGATTGTGATGAATTTTATTAGTGCTGGGGTACGTGTTTGGGGGGGTGACAAGAGGTGCTTGGCGGGAGTGTTGAATCCAAAGTTCACAGGGGGAGTTGGTGTCCTTGCCATTGACAGTCATCAGAGTCTGTGCCACAGTCTTTGTCAACATTGGTCAGACAGTGACCAGCAAGGCCATGTGGCAGAGAATGTCCTTTGCTGCTGCGCTGCTGTTGGGCCATAGGGCCAGGTGCCAGGCCAGGTGACCTGGGAGATGGTGATGTTCCGCTGACTCTCACGTTTTCTTGCGTGGACGACCCACCTTCCTGCGGGGACCCTCAGACGCCTGGCTTGACGGTGCAAGGGACGCTCCGTCAGATGATTCCTCCTCCTCCTCCCTCCCTGGGGCAGGTGCTGCTCTACGCCTGCTGGCACAGGGAGGGTTTGCCAGGCTTTGGGCGATCTGATGGAGGGATTGGCTCAGGTCCCTTTGCACCGCCAAGTGCTCTGCATGTCTTGCCTCCATCCTGGCATGATGCTCAACCTGCAGGGCCTTCATCTCATTGAGGGTCTCCACTATCTGGGCGATGCCTCTGGAGTCACACCGGTATGCGTCCAGGATGGTTCTGACGTGTGCCATAGCCGGGTCCTGAGCCAACTGGGCAGGTTCGGGCCTCTGCCATCCTCCACTCCCACCACCCCTGCCCACTTGCACCTGGCCTGCCGTTGTGGGCACATCGAGTCTCCGGGACCCCTGAGGGATGGCATTTGCGGTGTCGCCTGCCTCCTCCTGGGTGCCCGAAGAACCTTGTCCCTCCTGGACAGACTGGCTGCGTTGTTGTGTGCAGGCAGGGCTCCTGGGTGTCTCCTGGGATGTGGCAGGAATGGGGGTGGTGGTTGGCACAGTTGTACCTGACGCAGGTGCTGCAGGTGGTTGGACACCAGAGGGGCCAGGTTGGTCTGGGTCATCCACGGAGTGGTGAGAGTCGTCGCTGGCGTTGGGGTCCTCTTCACGCAGAGCCTGGTCCTGTGAGTCTTCCCCCCTGTGACCTGTGTGTGAGAGAGACAGTGTTAATTGTGTTACATGCGACATCCATGTTTCATTCTTTTTTGATTTGGCACAGTTCCTCTGGGTGGTTGGATTTGGCTAGCATTCCTCACACAGTGCACTTGTGCATGGGTATGTCCCTTGGCCACAGCTTTCGACACTTGACCTATGTGTGACACAATCTTAGTTGATGCATCTTTTGGGAACGCAGTCAGCAGTGTAGTGAGCCGGCGTAGGAAGCCATGCAGAGCCGCCTTACGTGTTGCACTGTACGTGGCCAAATGGTGTTTTTTCAATGCTATTTGAGAATGCAGGTAGGTAACTTAACAATTTGTGACAGGGTTCTGACGAACACAGTGGGTAGGTATACTGGGTGTACGGTTCTGTTTGTGCCTGCAGCACGGATGGACTCCTGCAAAGATTGACACATGGCCTAGTGTTTATCAAAGGTTGAAGGGGGGGTTAAGGCACTGCCAAACCTTGTCTACATGCACACAGTCCACCTGCTGACGAGCGGACATGACCACACCACCCAAGGGTGATTTGGTCTCCCTCTGTTTCCCTTACTCCCTCCCTCTGTCAGCCTCCTCCCACTGTCCGTCTCCCTCTATCTCCCTTTCTCCCTCCCTCTATCAGCCTCCTCCCTCTGTCCATCTCCCTTTACTCCCTCCCTCTGTCAGCCTCCTCCCTCTGTCCCTCTCCCTTTCTCCCTCCCTCTGTCAGCCTCCTCCCTCTGTCCGTCTCCCTTTCTCCCTCCCTCTGTCAGCCTCCTCCCTCCCTCTGTCTGTCTCCCTGTGTCCACCTCTGTCTCTGTCCCTCTCTCTGCCCCTCTCCCTCCCGCTGTGTGTCACCCTCTGTCACCTCAGCCCAGCTTCCTGGGCACATGGAGTTTGCAGGTCTTGCAAAGGGCATTGGCTTGTTCATGTGGCTTTGTTTCTTCTCTGCGAGCACCCATTGGGCGGAGTGTGTGAGTCTGCACTGCTGCTGTGGCGGTGTGTGCTGACACTCTTTCAGTGTGCTGCGTCTTCATTGGCTGCTGTTATGTGCAAATTGTGCCTTCATACCCATGTCGTCCTGCAACGCGGCCACCATTAGCAGGCAAAACAGTACTGTGTGGGGGGACACTGTTGGTATGGCTGTGCCCTAAGCCATATGGGCTGAGGGCATTGTTGTGTGCTTCAGAGTTGCTCTATGTTAGTTTTGAGGCCCACCCTCCCGGCATCGGGGACATCCTGTCTTGTGTTTGTGTTTTGTGTGGCCTGTGACTTGGCCTGGCCTTGCTTGGGGCATGGTGCATGGAGGCGCTAGTGGCATGTGTGTGTTTTTGGAGTGTGGTTGTGTCCGGTGCTGGCTTTGTGGGGGTTGCGTGCATGATTGGTATTTGGGTTATATATGGCGTTCCCCCCATGTGAGGTGAGTTGTTTGTGTACTCACCAGGCTCTCGGACTCCTTCTAGTCCGTCACATGCCAACGGCTCCAGCGTGGTCATCACCTTCTCCTCCCAGGGATGGTAGTGTACCGGTCTGCGGGATGGCCCTCCTCCAGTGATGTTGGCCTGGTTGTGCTCGTCCGTCATTTTGCGGCGGACCGTCCTCCGCAGATCGTACCACCTGGCTTGGCACTCATGCCTGGTCCTTCTGGTGGACCCAACAGCATTCACGGAATTGACTATCCTCTCCCACATGGCAGTTTTTTCTGATATGCTGGTCCGTCTGATCAATGTTCCGAAGAGCTGTGGCTCGACTCTGATGATTTCGTCGACAAGGGACTCCAGCTCGTTCTTTGTGAACTTTGGATTCTTGTTGGTGGGCATGGTGTGGGGTGTGGGTGTGGATGGTTGTGGGGGTGGGGGTGTGGATGGGTGTGGGTGTGAATGGTTGTGGGTGTGCAGGTGTGTGTGTGTGAATGTGATGAGGGTGTGTTTGTGATGGTGGTTGTGTGAAGGAGTGCAAGTGTAAGGTGTATTGATGTTTGAAGTATGGTGCAGTGCGTTGTCTCTGGGGTCTGGCAGCAGTGGATCTGTTGCAAAGGATCATGGTTTGTGTGTGTTGGGCCTTTTTATTGGTCCATTTGTGGGTGTGGCTGTGTTTGAACTTTGGGTGGGTGTGTTATAAGGAGTGGTAGTGGTTTGGGCCTCTGTTTATCTGTTTGTCAGTTGCAGGTCAGTGTATAGGATGCAGTTGGCCTTGTTGGATATGTTTTGTGGTGTTGTGTGCCTCGGATTGACTGTCCTTGTGTTTTTTTGGTTAGTTATGGTTAAGTAGGAGTGTTTTTTGCGTCTGTACGGTGCGTACATGGGACATGTTGTTGTACAATGCTGTCCTTTGCCATGGCTTAGTACGACTCGTACATGCCCGATGTTGGGTGAGGGTGCTGGTGTGTGGGCCTGGGGTAGGGTGTGTACGAACACGGGTGGGGTGGGGGTTCGGTCCGTACATACACTGGTGGGGTGGGGGTACGGTCTGTACATACACGGCTGGGGGGTACGGTCCGTACATACACGGGTGGGGTGGGGGTACGGTCCGTACATACACTGGTGGGGTGGGGGTACGGTCCGTACATACACGGGTGGGGTGTTGGTATGCTCCATTCATACACGGGTGGGGGTACGGTCCGTACATACACTGGTGGGGTGTTGGTACGCTCCATTCATACACGGGTGGGGGTACGGTCCATACGTACACTGGTGGGGTGGGGGTACGGTCCGTACGTGCACGGGTGGGGGGTACGGTCCGTACATACACGGGTGGGGGTACGGTCCGTACGTACACTGGTGGGGTGGGGGTACGGTCCGTACATACACGGGTGGGGGTACGGTCCGTACGTACACTGGTGGGGTGGGGGTACGGTCCGTACATACACGGGTGGGGTGTTGGTACGCTCCATTCATACACGGGTGGGGGTACGGTCCGTACGTGCACGGGTGGGGGTACGGTCTGTACATACACGGGTGGGGGGTGCGGTCCGTACATACATGGGTGGGGGGGTACGGTCCGTACATACACTTGTGGGGTGTTGGTACGCTCCATTCATACACGGGTGGGGGTACGGTCCGTACGTACACTGGTGGGGTGGGGGTACGGTCCGTACATACACTGGTGGGGTGGGGGTACGGTCCGTACATACACGGGTGGGGGTACGGTCCGTACATACACTGGTGGGGTGTTGGTACGCTCCATTCATACACGGGTGGGGGTACGGTCCGTACGTACACTGGTGGGGTGGGGGTACGGTCCGTACATACACTGGTGGAGTGGGGGTACGGTCCGTACATACACGGGTGGGGGGTACGGTCCGTACATACACTGGTGGGGTGTTGGTACGCTCCATTCATACACGGGTGGGGGTACGGTCCGTACATACACTGGTGGGGTGGGGGTACGGTCCGTACATACACTGGTGGGGTATTGGTACGCTCCATTCATACACGGGTGGGGATACGTTCCGTACGTACACTGGTGGGGTGGGGGTACGGTCCATACATACACTGGTGGGGTGGGGGTACGGTCCGTACATACACGGGTGCGGTGGGGGTTCGGCGCGTACATCTGCGGCCGGGGGGCATTTTGCGCGTACATGCGGGGTCTGTGGTGGGGTGTTCGGCGCGTATGCGGACACGTGTCTCCATGCTTGCTGTGGGAGTTCGGTCCGTACGGTGTTTTTTGCATACAGTTGTAAAATCTAAAGGACGGGAGTGATCGTACTAGCGCGGTCGGACTTCATTTTTCCGACTCGTACGGTAAATCGTCCGGGGATGTGTCGGATACATTTTCCGACCCGAGGACGTGTGGGGGAGTTTTCCGGATGTGATTCGTATGGAGTTTTTCCCATGCGAATCGTACTTGGCAGTTTGTACGGTACTTGTGCGACTCGTACGTAAAAAAATACGGATGCGAGTCGTACGGTATTTTTTTTTACCGGATCGGAATCAGCACCTTAATGCAGGTTATATTCACATTAATAAAGCACACATCACGAATACATCACGAAAGCAACATATAATCATGCGGTTTCTAATTGTCTATAATTAATATGCATACGAAAATTAGTTTACGTATTAATTAGGCCATGCAAATGCAATTGCCACGTATATTTCTAATATTAGTAATGTTGGTCAATTCACACAGCAAACAATTAGTACAATTACTATTAATTAATTATTCTTATTAATGTAAACATGCAAAATGGAGAGGGTATACAATTTTTAAAGAAAACCCCACTCCAGCAAGGGCACCAAATGTGTCCTTCAAAGCAGTCTGGTGGCACTGGCAAGCGTCCCCACCCCAGCCCAATACATTAAGGGCCAGATGTATCAAGCAATGCTTTTGCAATTCTAGAATAGCAAATTTTACCAATTCGCTATTTTGGAATCGCAAAATGCAATGTATGTAGGAATCGCAAAATATTTTGTGATTCCTTAACATTCCCTAATAGCGAGTCGCAAATTGTGATTCACTATTAGGAAATGCATTCCCATTAATTCCTATGGGCCCATAGGAGTGAATGGGAATGCATTTGCAATTTGCAATTACCATATTGGTAATTGCAATTTGCGAATGCAAATCCAAGGGTGCTAGGGGGCCTAGAGACCCCCTGATGCACCCCCAAAAAAGGTAAGTGTGCACATATGGCGCACACACATGCCCTGAGGACATGTGTGTTCCACTAGATGGCACTTTGAAAAATGCACATTTGTGCAGTTTTTTTAAAGGATTAGCAAATTACCATCAACTTGAAGTTGATGGTAATTTGTGATACCTAAATGCAAAGTCGCATTTAGCGAATGCTACATGCATTGCATTTAAGGGATTGCAAATTGCGTTTCCCTAAATACGTTTGCAATTTAGGTAATCGCAAAAAATGGAGCTTACCTATATTGCGAATGCAAAAAGTTACATACATAGCAATAGGCCTTTTTGCGTTTGCAAACGGGCCAATTCTGCGAATCGACCCATTTGCGAAAGCAGAAAGCCTTGATACATCTGGCCCTATGCCCTGTCTGGGAGCTGGTCACACCTCCCTGTGACAGGAAACCTATTGTTCTACCTGCCCCTGCTCGAGCTCAGCTCAGCAGCAGTAGGGCAGAAAAGTGTCTGTGGACGACAGCAAGACTAGTTTGTTGTTAGACCCTGAAAGGCTGGTACCGGGAATACAGGGGAGCACCCTAGGGAGCCCCCCAGTACATGGTATCCTACATCCAACACTGGAATCGGTGTTGGGATAGGATTCCAACATGTTTGATACCAAGCATGACCGCTGTAGTGCAGCCAATATATAGTTAGACATCTTGTGAATGACTTGATGTCCACTATATGTATTAAAAGGCTCATGCAGGGCACCCTCACACTTATAACAAAGCACCCTGCCCTCAGGACTGAAGAGCCTGCCATGGGGGTGGCTTATAGGTTTTAAGTGTAGTGACCTCAAATATAAGGAAACTTATATCTGCTGTGAGAGGTAGAAGCACCAACTCACACAGACTGCAATGGCAGGCCTGTAGTCACAGTTTAAGTGGACTCCCCTGGGTGGCACAATACATGCTGCAGCCCATGGGAGACCCTGGTGAACCTATGCCCCAGGCACCTCAGTACCGTATGCTAGGGACTTAGAAGGGTACACCAGTAGCCAATTGGGAAGGTGCCAATGTACTTACCAATGTCACGTTAGGGAGCGAGCACAGTGACTGATTAGCAGGATCCCAGTCTGATTAGTCATAAAACAGAATAACACCAGCAAAAAGTGAGTTAAACCATGAAAGCAGATCCTACTTTCCTACAGGCATTTATGCAGACGCTGGGGCAACGGCACTACTATTTAAAAAACGTGATTTCTTCTGCGGCTCAAGTTATTATCACAAGGACGAGTATATGTGTGTGGAAATAAACTGTGCTATTGCCTGCCAATTACATTTTGGCCTAATTGCTGTAGAAATTATCTATGTTAGGCTGATATGAACATACTGAAATTGTAATCACACCTTATCATGCATTTACGCTTTTGATACCAGCTAAACATGCCCCTGTTAACTATGCAAGAGCAGATTATTTTAATTATGTCCATTGAGTGTTTATGAAAAGGGGTCATTCGTAAGGGTCTACCCTGACGAAAATGCTTGGCAAAAAGCATTTTTATTGTTAATGTTAATTTTGAAGTATTGTTAAAATGTTATGGTCAGTTTTGGAATGTTGATATTTTGCACATCACATTTTATATTTTGTTGCTCTACTGTTAGTGATAGCTGTGCATTTAATTGTTTCTGAATGAAACCTATGCTCTTTATGTGTTCATGTATTAAACAACGTGTTATGGTTTAATTGTATTATCATTTTCAAGTTTCTATTACTGTGCTTTTTTTAAATGCTTGTAGTGGCAAAGGTAAATAACTATTAGACGTATTATTATCTTAAACTTATACGTTTGCTAGAAGCAGAATCTGCAGTACCCGTACTGGAGTTCTTGGAGAAGGAGTGGGCGACAAGCGAGCATAGAGAAAGACAGCACCTGAGGGCTTGAGGGAAAAGTGAGCCTTGGCCTCTGCACAAAGAAGGCAGGGGTGGCATAGGTGGACAAGTACAGCTCTGCTAGTTAGGCGGGAGTGCCACTCCTTGAAGCAGTCTCACTCATTGATTGTATCACTGCTTGGAGCCCAGCCTTGCTCATTTGGTCTGTTTCCCATGTTTTGGTGCAGTCTCTCTCATCTGGTCCACGTCTCCAACGCGTTGGTGCCCAGTCTCAATAATTCAGTAGGAGTTCCATTCTCTTGTGAACAGCCTCACTCATTGGGTGTGAGTTTCACCTCTTGGAACATGTCCCATCAAGTGTAAATTGTGGGTCCTTGGAGCACACTCACTTATAGGGTTTGAATCTCACATGTTGAAACCTCACAAGCTTGATATGAGTCCCACAACTTTGTGAAGTCTGACTCACATTTCTTGTAGGTGTCGCGTCTTCGGGCACAGGCTCACTCTTGTACATTTTAAGTCGTCCATTGACTTTACTAAAGTTTGAATCACAGCTTTAGTTCAGAAACCCTTCAAATCCTCTCCTGTCGACTCTTGCATTTGAAATATTGGCTAAAGACTTACCAATTTTCCCATGAATGTACCCAGAGCCAGCCTTTGCTCAGAGAGCGCCTTGGGCAGAAACACATTTGGCGCCTATGCTGCTGCTAGTCCCTAAAGCAAGAAGCAACAGAGGGTCCAGTTGACGGAGGCCAGTTGCTACCTCATGCAGTGAGTGCCTCTGAACACAAACATTTCTGCACATCCTCAACCCATCTTAATTACACTCCTTTACACTGGTGATAAGGTGGTGGGGTAATTGGGTGTGAACTTACGGGATGAGAGGGAATTGCTGGAATCAATAGGTGCTAAACACGGTGCCTGCACCATATTTAACGAAGAAAAGATTAAAATCAGTTAATAAAGAGTAACTGGAGCCCAGTCAGAGGGACACTGCTGCATGCACAACCTTTATGCAGACGGGTCAGTGGTCCCTTCAAAAGGTTGGCACCCTGAGCCTGGACCTAGGCACAGCTCGCCCACACCAAAAGTCGGCCTTGAATGTACCTATGAGTAGGAAAGAGTCAGCCAGATAATGACTATGAGCACAGCTGCAAAAGAGAATTCTGCTTGACGATATTAATGCTAATAAGTGGGGTTTCTGCTGAGAAAATGTGTGTAACCAGACTTTCTGCAGGTTTACCACTGGATTACCAGAGTACAAGGCAGCAGAGAGAAAAGAATGAAAAGAAACAGAGGGACAACGGAAAGGAGTAGACTAAAAGTGACTGTGGAGTACATTGAGGTACAAATCAATATTATCATCATGTTACTGCATCCAAATAGAACCAGAAGTAGTTAATAAGACAAGAGCTCACAATTACAGAATTAGACTAGAGTATAGTTCGGACATCGGTGATAAAGCTGACAAGGAGATGGCCTGAAATCAGTGGAAGGACAGCAGATAAGATGGCTGTTGGACTTGGCCCTTTTTGCAGGGTCATCCCTGAACATCTTGCCTTCCTACTGTATTTTGTCAGACCTGTTGGTGATGGTTTTATAACTCTGGGCACTTTACCACTGCTGATCAGTGCTAAAGTGCATATGCTCTCTACTGTAAATTGTGGTAATGGATTAGTGATTCCATGATTGGTTATTTGATTTACTTGTCAGACCCTAGTACAGTGCACCATGTGTGCCCGGGGCCTATAAATCGAATGCTGCTGGTGGGCTTGCAGTACTGGCTGTGCCACCCACAAAAGCAGCTTGTAAAATGTGACTCAGGCCTGCCATTGCAGAACCTGTGTGCTGTCTGGGCCTGCCATGTCGACTTGGCAAGTGCACACATTGCCAGTTCCTAAACCTTCCCTTTTCTACATGTTAGTCACCCCTAAGGTAGGCCCAAGGTACCCCCATGGGCAGGGTGCATTGTATGTAAAAGGTAGGACAGGCCCTGATGTTGTGGCATGTCCTGAGAGTGAATTACAGCCAATTTCGTTTTTCACTATTACAAGGCTACCTTTCCCCATAGGCCAGAATGGGAAGTTTGATTATAACATCTTATAATCCTAACTGACTCAGGAAACTAGGTAGAAATTCGAGTTTAGTATGCCTGAACTCAGAATGTTAAAATACATCTTTTAGTGAGGTTGATT
Organism: Triturus cristatus; assembly: GCF_964204655.1. Lineage (NCBI taxonomy): Eukaryota > Metazoa > Chordata > Amphibia > Caudata > Salamandridae > Triturus > Triturus cristatus. The sequence goes on along the minus strand of NC_140579.1, from coordinate 875,361,008 downwards.
TTTACATTCTAGGTTTGAAAATACTCTTTTAGAAAGCAGGCATTTTCTTGCCTAACCATCCAGCATGCCTCTGCTAGGTTTGTTTATTCCATGTCTGGTTTGTGAGTGACAGGGGCTGGGGTGGCTCAAGGAGCCTGAGTGAGTCAGCACTAGGCTGAATAGACCTATCTGCATTTGGAGTGGTGGGAGGAGTAGCACCTGGGCCTGAATAGAGCTGTGCCTGCCTTCCACAATGCTGGCCCCACCTTCTGTGGTGCGTCTGATGACCCTGGCCCACACTGACAAAGGAAGAAGTTGTTCACTGGCAGAGTGCACCCAGAACTGGTTTTGACTGGACACAGGCACCCACTGCCTTCGGTGGACAAAGAATTTTGCAGTATAAATATTGGGACCCAGACCCCAGAACTTTAGATCACTTCTGGGAAATCAAGAGAAACCTTTGCCAAGAAGAAGAAACCGGAGAAGCTGAAGGAGGATTACTGCCCCTGTGCTGTCTGGGGTTGGCCTGCAGTGGTTACAAGGATAAGCGTGTCGACGCGCCGCAGCAGTTGCCGTTGCATCGCCGAAGAAGCGTGCAGCCGCCGCAGCTGTTTGCCGTCACATCGCTGACGAAGCGTGTCGCGTCACCGGTGAAGCGTGCCGCTGCCACAGAGGTCGCCGTCGCATCACTGGAGAAGTGTGTTGCAGGGCCTGTCACGGCTCCAAAGATCATCGATTTCACCGCACGGCCGTCGGGCGTGCACGCATCGCATCCACGGTGTCGCATCGCACCGGATCGTCGCATCGCATCGAGGCGCCATCTTGTCGCATCGCACCGGATCACAGTAAGAAACCGACGCATCACCTCCTCTCCGGTAAGGAACCGACGCATCACCTCCCCTGTGCTGCAGTAAGGAACCGACACATCACCTCCCCTGAAGCAAGGAACCGACGCATCACCTTCCCTGCGACCCTTTTGTTTGTATTGCGTGACGCATCCAAGGTACTTTGAGAGTAAAGTGTCACATTTACCATCTACATTGAACTAAGCTATTTCTACTATTTTAAAGTCATATTTTTATTACCGTATTGAGGATTTTTGTCGTTTGGTCTTGTGTTAAGGCTAGTAAAGATTACTTATTTTTCTAAACTGGTGTGGTGTCCATTTGTAGTGTTTTCACTGTATTACTTTATGTGTTCACATATGTTTTACACACTGCCTCTGAGATAAGCCTGTCTGCTCGTGCCAATCTATCAAGGGGGTGAGCAGGGGTTATTTAGGAGTGTAGCACCCTTTTCCTGACTAGAAGCAAGGGTCCCTATTTGGACAAAGGTATATACCATTGCCAACTAGATACCCCCATTTCTCACATTGGTGGTCAGCGATGATGATTTGGACTTGCATTTGTGACTCATATACACTGATTGGTGTACACTACTAGTGAGTGCAGACCATAATGCAACCACATACTGTTTTTCTGTTCTCTGGTGTCCTCCTGGAAGTATTTTTTACTAAGACTCTTGTTAGTTGTTGCACCTGTGAAGTCTTGACAAGATGGGACTTGACTTCTGGCACATGCTCATGTATACAATGAGAGAGTTATGTGTGTTCTGCAAGGAAAGGGGGCTGCCTGTGAAGAGAAGGTCCAGGGAGGATCCAGAGACAGCCCTGTTTCAGTATGAACTACAACGCTGGATGCTAACACTACCAAATGAGTCTGAGGAGGAGGAATTCTCTGAAAGTGAGGAATAAATAGAAAAAGATGAAGGGCTTCTAGCTTGTGAGCAGAGGCTGCGAGAGCTTGATGAGGGGCTCGAGAGGGCTGAGGCCAAAAGGGCCTTAACTCAAGAAGAAGAAATTTGTGTAGCTCAGGAAGTGAGCTTTGCTGAGTTGGAGGTGGAGTCCAGCTCAGATGGTGGCAGCAAAAATGAGTTATCTAGTGCTGAGGGAGCAGTACACACACCCAGAAATGTGGCGCCTGACTTGAAGGAGGGGGTTAACATACACCAGGGGATCAAGGATATGAGGTAGCTCCAGTGCTTAATTTGTAAAATATGAAGTCCAGGTGCTCAAATGTTTGTTGGAGGCCACACCTACTTTTCTCCGGCTCCACCCACTTTCTCCACTGGCTCCACCCACTTAGTCTATTGGCTTCACCCACATCCGCAACTCGCACTGAATGCGTGAGGGCGTACTTGCCTGCATACGATTAAATATCTTCAGATTTGTGAGTTTGAAAGTTGCCTCTAATGGGTGTTCTATATTTAAAAAGAGTTGGACAGGCTTGTCAGGCACACTGAGATTTGGCAATGCCTGATATGCTAGTACAACACTGCGTTTAAAAGCGTGCATTTACAAAAGCTATGGGCAACAATTCTTCTCTAGTACAGTCTTTTAAAAAAGCAATAGTTGATGGTAAAGGCAAGTGCAAAACCAGAGTAAGCCCAGGCTGTGCTCGGCTCTTGGGTTCTTATGCAAAGGTAGTACAAAATATACTGTTAGCACCCGTTTTTGCACTCCCTACAATAACCCACAAGTACTTTTTGTTTCAAAATGATTTGCAAGGATTTTGATATTGTAAGAAAACCGAGATAAAGGTTTTCACGTTCTAAAATGAACATGAGAATAAACTCATAGCTGTAGGTTGAGAAACAACTATCTATCTATCTATCTATCTATCTATCTATCTATCTATCTATCTATCTATCTATCTATCTATCTATCTATCTATCTATCTATCTATCTATCTATCTATCTATCTATCTATCTATCTATCTATCTATCTATCTATCTATCTATCTAGGAAGAGAAAGCCACAGCAATTTTTTATGGCTATCCTTCCTCTGGGATGATGTATACAAACTTCAGATTAAAAATCTTTTTTTTTTTATAAAGTGACATAATGCGTGCCAGTTTGGACAAAAACACGTTGCCATGCTTTCAATATAATGTCTTGTAGAAAAAACTATCAGGCTCGTGGGAGGGCTACACCATTTCCATCAACATCGTCTTTCACATCAAAACGAAATATAAGTCAGTGCTTGATTACTCAAAATGCTGTCACACTGTGGTGTTCTGAGAATGACAAGCATGTAATAAAAGAGAGAGGTAAAGGCTTCAACGGAAAACGAAAAATATATGGAAGCATCAAGGTGGAGCATGTTAGAGACAAAAGGATATAAAGAAAGAGAGGGAAAAAACAAGA